>NC_053158.1:191893553-191923553 GCF_016835505.1 Polypterus senegalus
CTCGGGCACAATATATGGGTGGCTGCCCCAAACCTTTTTATGTCTGTGATCTTCTTTTGTGACAACAGGTAATTGCACGGCAAGGACAGCGTAATTAGGGACACCTAACAGACTGAGGAGATCGTTCCTCCCCCACACTATGCGACTCTTGAATTCCACCCGGGGGAGTAAATGCGAACATTAATTTTATTTTCATTTTTATTACTATTTAATTTAATATTGTTTCTTTGTATCAGTATACTGCTGCTGGATTATGTGAATTTCCCCTTGGGATTAATAAAGTATCTATCTAAAGTGATACCAATTATTGAATCTATATGTAAAAGGCAAATACCACTGGCTCACTCATCACGAAATCTCCTGAACCATGAGGACTTGGGACTTGAAATTTGGAACGTAGGTTACCCTTGGCGCACAGGTGCTTGCTAAGAAACGGCTTTAAAAAGTTTGTGATCCAAGCGCGAAACTTCTTATATTTTTTTTTTATAGACCCGTTTGTATGTCTGTCCGCTTTTCACGACAGAACTACTTAACAGATTTAGATCTGGGTTTTTTTGTATAATTTGCTTGAAGATTCTTCTGATTTTGCAACTTTCTCATTGCACTATCATAGTTCGCTTGTGGAACCAATTAACGCGAATCCAAGAGAAACTCATCGGGCTTCGGGGAGGAGGGGGCCCTCCTCACTCACGTGTCTGCCTATAGGGTGTAACCTTAACTATGCTAAGTCAGCGAACGAAAGAACTACTTAACATTCCGGTTGATTGTGCGACTTCTCTCATTATGCTAAGAATCATAGTTCGCTTGCAAACAATCAATCACTTAGAGATACTCCTGATCTTAACTCACAAGTATAAAGCACACCCGTCCACAAAATCAATTTATTTAATTCCAACCTCTCCAACACCACGAACACCAAAGAGCTGTCATGGACAAGATTGTAGACCTGCACATGTACGGGCCCATCTTAAACTTGTCAGTGAACATCTGGGCCCGTACATGTGGCTTCTTGAGCAGGGTGACCCTAAGGACGCAACAAGATTTCAATCCATTACGGCATAGTGTGTTACCAATGGTGTCCAAGGTGACTGTGGTGGTCCCAACTGCCTTCAGATCATTAACAAGCTCCTCCTGTGTAGTTATGGGCTGATCCCTTACCTTTCTCATGACCATCCTCACCCCATGAGGCAAGATCTTGCATGGAGCTCCAGACCGACGGCGACTGATGGTCATTTTATATTTCTTCTATTTCTGAATAATCGCACCAACAGTTGTCACCTTCTTGCCCAGCTTCATACTGATGGTCTTGTAGCCCATTCCAACCTTGTGCAGGTCTACAATCTCATCTCCGACGTCCTTTGACTGCTCTTCGGTGTTGCCCATGGTGGTGGAAAAGTTGGAATGGAAGAAACCGATTCTGTTGACAGGTGTGCTTTATATGCGTAACCAGTTGCGATCAGGAGTATCTGGAATTGATTGCTTGCTTGCTTGCAATCTGTGTGCCACGTGGGCACCAGAATTCTGGCTGTGTTGTAGGGGATCAAATACTAATTTCACTCAACGACATGTAAATCAATTTATAAAACTTATGTAATGCGTTTTTTCTGGATTTTTGGTTGATATTCTGTCTCTCTCCATTAAAACTAAACTACCCTAAAAATTAGAGACTATTCATTTCTTTGTAAGTGAGCAAACTTAGAAATTCAGCAGGGGACCAAATATTTCTTTCCCCCACTGTGTGCGTGTGTATATTTTATATATAAAAAACACACAGTGCATCTGGAAAGTATTCACAGCGCATCACTTTTTCCATATTTTGTTATGTTACAGCCTTATTCCAAAATGGATTAAATTCATTTTTCCTCAGAATCCTACACACAACACCCCATAATGACAACGTGAAAAAAGTTTACTTGAGGTTTTTGCAAATTTATTAAAAATAAAAAAACTGAGAAATCACATGTACATAAGTATTCACAGCCTTTTCTCAATACTTTGTTCAATTACAGCCTCAAGTCTTTTTGAATATGATGCCACAAGCTTGGCACACATCCTTGGCCAGTTTCGCCCATTCCTCTTTGCAGCACCTCTCAAGCTACATCAGGTCAGATGGGAAGCGTCGGTGCCCAGCCATTTTAAGATCTCACCAGAGATGTTCAATCGGATTCAAGTCTGGGCTCTGGCTGGGCCACTCAAGGACATTCACAGAGTTGTCCTGAAGCCACTCCTTTGATATCTTGGCTGTGTGCTTAGGGTTGTTGTCCTGCTGAAAGATGAACCGTCGCCCCAGTCTGAGGTCAAGAGCACTCTGGAGCAGGTTTTCATCCAGGATGTCTCTGTTCATTGCTGCAGTCATCTTTCCCTTTATCCTGACTAGTCTCCTAGTTCCTGCCCCCCACAGCATGATGCTGCCACCACCATGCTTCACTGTAGGGATGGTATTAGCCTGGTGATGAGCGGTGCCTGGTTTCCTCCAAACATGACGCCTGGCATTCACACCAAAGAGTTCAATCTTTGTCTCATCAGACCAGAGAATTTTGTTTCTCATGGTCTGAGAGTCCTTCAGGTGCCTTTTGACAAACTCCAGGCAGGCTGCCATGTGCCTTTTACTAAGGAGTGGCTTCCGTCTGGCCACTCTACCATACAGGCCTGATTGGTGGATTGCTGCATAGATGGTCGTCCTTCTGGAAGGTTCTCCTCTCTCCACAGAGGACCTCTGGAGCTCTGACAGAGTGACCATCGGGTTCTTGGGTCACCTCTCTGACTAAGGCCCTTCTCCCCCAATCGCTCAGTTTAGATGGCCATGCAGCTCTAGGAGGAGTCCTGGTGGTTTCGAACTTCTTCCACTTATTGATGATGGAGGCCACTGTGCTCATTGGACCCTCCAAGCAGCAGATTTTTTTCTGTAACCTTCCCCAGATTTGTGTCTCGAGACAATCCTGTCTCGGAGGTCTACAGACAATTCCTTTGACTTCATGCTTGGTTTGTGCTCTGACATGAACTGTCAACTGTGGACCTTCTATAGACAGGTGTGTGCCTTTCCAAATCCTGTCCAATCAACTGAATGTACCACAGGTGGACTCCAATTAAGCTGCAGAAACATCTCAAGGATGATCAGGGGAAACAGGGTGCACCTGAGCTCAATTTGGAGCTTCATGGCAAAGGCTGTAAATACTTATGTACATGTGCTTTCTCAATATTTTCATTTTTAATAAATTTGCAAAAACCTCAAGTAAACTTTTTTCACATTGTCATTATGGGGTGTTGTGTGTAGAATTCTGAGGAAAAAAATCAATTTAATCCATTTTGGAATAAGGCTGTAACATAACAAAATGTGGAAAAAGTGATGCGCTGTGAATACTTTCCGGATGCACTGTATATATTATACACAAACACTAAAGTAATGAGTTAAACACAACCAAAGGTTCAACAGATAAAAGCGCTTTTTTTATGCATAATCATCACTCTCTTTTTCTTACCTGATCCAGTGGCATAAGATGGAAAAATATTCTCCGAGCCATACAAGTCCAGCGAAGGACGCTTCTCTTTTACAATTCCCCTCGTCTCCTGCACCAAGGCGTTGTCCTCCTTGTAAAAACTCCGTAGCTCAGCCGTTTGCCAGATCTCTGGGCTGAGCTGCTCCCGGCTGCATCTGCTCGGAACGCTGTGCCTCAGATCCACACTGCCCAGGTCACCTCCAGCCGACTCCACAGGGATCTCCTGCCGGCCATGACTTTGGGGGGAGCCAAGCTGTCTTCTATCGTTGATGGTACTGCTTTCCTGTTTTCCTGCTTGGAGGTCTTCTTCCTGCTGCTCAGAAAATGAGCGGCTTTGAAACGGCTCTTTGATCTCCAGCAGAGGCTGCTGCTCCGAGTTCAAAGGTGATAGGTCAAGCTCTGGAGTTATGTTCTTCGTGAATGTGTCAACACTGGCTGTAGTGCTCGGGTATTTTGGCCCATGAGAAGAGAAAAATGAATCCTCTGTTGATTGTGTGCACTTCCCAAAGTGTAGCTCACCAGCTGCACTTGTAGACACCGATGCCGCCTGAGCTACTGCTGCCACAGACTTGACAACAGACGGAGAGAGGGGGGCAATCTTCCCTTCCCCATTTTGTAACTGCATTAAAAACAAGAACAAAAAAAAAACAAAAAAAAAAACAAAACTTTACTTTCTTACTCACTTCAAAAAGTTGCTCAATTGTTTCTCTCTACTAAGCAGTCTTTATTTTGGAGCTCCATTAATAGCATTCACCATCACAAAGGCACATTGCAGGGCAAAATAGGCAAACAATGCAGCTTCATTATTTGTTGCTGGGAACAAAACAGAAATACCAGTTACTCACTTTGAGCTGTCAACGCAGAACCAGAGTGACTCATTTTTTTTTTTTTTATATCCTGTTGATCACATCAGTGTTTCACAGAAAATGGCTGGCGATTAGCTCAACTGCCAAAGGGTGACACAGCTAAGGCTACCCACAAGGTGAAGACTTAAACCCCAGAGTCCATTTTTTTACATTATGAACAGTAAAAATTTGGCAAAAATCCCAGGGTTGAGTCCTTCCCTTGTGTGTCTGATGCTAAGTGGACAGCTTCACTTCACCAGAAAAACAGGTTTATTAAAAAAAAAAGGGCCAGAAAAATAAAAACTACATGATGTTATGAATACAATGTTATGATCACTGAAAAAAAAAAATCTACATAAGCAGCAGAAGCAGAGTCTACCATATTGGATCAAGTTGATCACATCTGACATCTCAATAAATTCACTATAAAGAAGTGTAGCAACATCACCAGCTGTAAATTAAACTTTAAACGTACATACAATCATAAAAAAGTTTGTGAACCCCTCTTAATTCTTTGGATTTTTGTTTCTCATTGGCTGAGCTTTCAAAGTAGCAACTTCCTTTTAATATACGACATGCCTTATGGAAGCAGTAGTATTTCAGCAGTGACATTGTTTATTGGATTAACAGAAAATCTGCAATATGCATCATAAAATTAGACAGGTGCATAAATTTGGGGCCCCCAACAGAGATATGACATCAATACTTAGTTGAGCCTCCTTTTGCAAATCTAACAGCCTCTAGACGCCTCCCATAGCCTTTGATGAGTGTCTGGATTGTGGATGAAGGTATTTCTGACCATTCTTCCACACAAAATCTCTCCAGTTTAGTTCAATTTGATGGCTGCCGAGTATGGACAGCCTGCTTCAAATCATCCCATAGATTTTCGATGATATTCAAGTCAGGGGATTGTGACGGCCATTCCAGAACATTGTACTTCTCCCTCTGCATGAATGCCTTTGTAGATTTCGAACTGTGTTTTGGGTCATTGTCTTGTTGGAATATCCAACTCCTGCGTAACTTCAACTTTGTGACTGATGATTGAATATTATCCTGAAGAATTGTTGATATTGGGTTGAATTCATCCGACCTTCAACTTTAACAAGGGCCCCAGTCCCTGAACTAACTATACAGCCACACAGCATGATGGGACCTCCACCAAATTTGACAGTAGGTAGCAGGTGTTTTTCTTGGAATGCGGTGTTCTTCTTCCGCCATTGGAAAGCCCTTTTTGTTATGACCACATAACTCCATTTGTGTCTCATCAGTCCAAAGCACTTTGTTCCAAAATGAATCTGGCTTGTCTAAATGAGCATTGGCATACAACAAGCGATTCTGTTTGTGGCGTGAGTACAGAAAGGGCTTCTTTCTCATCACCCTGCCATACAGATGTTCTTTGTGCAAATTGTGCTGAATTGTAGAAGGATGTACAGATACACCATCTGCAGCGAGATGTTCTTGCAGGTCTTTGGAGGTGATCTGTGGGTTGTCTGTAACCATTTTCACAATCCTGCGTATGTGCCACTCCTGGAGTTTTCCTGGCCTGCCAGACCTTCTGGGTTTAACAGCAACTGTGCCTGTGGCCTTCCATTTCCTGATTCCATTCCTGACAGTTTAAACCTCTGAGATCGCTTTTTGTAGCCTTCCCCTAAACCACGAGACTCAACAATCTTTGTTTTCAGATCTTTTGAGAGTTGCTTTGAGGATCCCATGCTGTCACCCTTCAGAGGAGAGTCAAAGGGAAGCACAACTTGTAATTGACCACCTTAAATACCTTTGACCACTCATGATTGGACACCCCTGTCAATGAAGTTCAAGGCTTAACGAGCTCATCCAACCAATTTGGTGTTGCAAGTAATCAGCATTGAGCAGTGACAGGCATTCAAATCAGCAAAATTACAAGGGGACCCACATTTGTGCACAGCCAGTTTTTCACATTTGATTTAATTTCATACAACTAAATACTGCTTCACTAAAAATCTTTGTTCAGAATACACCCCAGTACTCAGATGTTCCTAGGAAATGAAAGACATACCACTGTTATCTTTTTGGTTGAAAGTAGAGTAAATTATTATGCAGGCTGAGAGGGGTTCCCAAACTTTTTTATATGACTGTATCTGGAATGAAAAAGGAAAATGTAGTAGACATTTGGCTCATTTGAGAGTATCTTAAGGGGTTTCCACATTCATAATCAGGTTCAGGAAAGGATTAGCTTATTTGTCAACTGCCATGCCACCTGCACTTTAGAAGAGCTCATCCACCTGAAGCTAAGCCTGTTCAGGCCTGGCCAATACTTGGATGGGAGACCAACCAAGCAAAGCTTGGGTTGCTGCTGGAAGAGGTGTTGGCGAAGCCAGCAGGGGGTGCTAACCCTGTAACCAGAATGCAGATCTCAATGGCCCAGTGCAGTGACACTATGCTGTGTTTATATATAAAAATAAAAAAATGGCACCACCTGTAACAAGAGTATAAGTTTAATATGTCACTGTACTGTGCTAATATATCTTATAAATCTGCCTTTTTCTGCTCACATGCACAGTTGACACAGAGCCAGATTTAGCACAGGGGTTCACCATATAGAACTGCTAGGCAAACATAAGACAAGACAGACCGACACAACTGGGAAATGGGCAGTCAGACTGATGAGCATTATATACTAATTGTGTGTGTCAAAAACAGCATGAAAGTGTATCCTCTTTTTGCATGTTTGGAATGGCAAGATTCACCTAAGTGGGGGCCTGCATGTGGAGAAAGAGTATAAAGCCTTGGAACATTGCCTGGCACACCTTGAAAGCCGACAGATGGATGGGAGAGAACATCATCCGATCCTGAAAATCCTTCCAACTCAGCGACGAAAATGGTAGACTCTACACATCAGGCCCCCACACTCCCGAACTGGGTTCTTGCCATCGGCTTTCGTCGTCTGTTATACAGCGTAAGCTGTCATTAAACAAAGCTATTTCTCCTATGTGATTTCTTACCGCTGTATCACTAAGGGAAGGATATCGCCTTTTTATATCTATATAGATTCGGGTTATGTAACACGTCATAATTACAAAAGAACTCATTCCAACAAGGGAACTAACACCCCCTATTGGATACACCGCCCTTCGGACGAGACATAAAACTGAAGTCCTGACTCTGTGGTCATTAAAGATGCCTGGGCATGTTTCGAAAAGACTTAAGGTTTATCCCGATACCCTGGCTACACTGCCCATCACGACAGTCTATTCTGGCCCCTTTAATCTCTCATTTCTTCACCACCTAATAGCTAATGTGTGGTGAGCACACTGGCGTAATGACGGCTGCTGTCATATCATCCAGGTGGATGCTACACATTGCTGGTGGTGGTTGAAGTGGCTCTCCGTCTACGTAAAGTGCTTGGAGTAGCAAGAAAAGCTCTACATAAATATAATTGATAATTATTATTATTTATTACTTTGTCATTATCTTCAGTTTATTTGGGTGCATTTCCAAAACCAAAGTGACCTAGAAATAAGCATAAGTGCCCTGCGGGTGTGTCGAAAAGGCATTTGTTACTCACTCAACTCTGTATGAAGTTGGTTTGATCTACTGAATCACAAGTGAATCAAAGCTGTTCACGTCAAACAATGCTGCAATCCCGCAACAGTGTCCATGGTCATTTGACCTTGGCTTCAACTACAGTCGTGGCCAAAAGTTTTGAGAATGACACAAACATTAAATTTTCACAAAGTTTGCTGTTACTTTTTAGGATGGTAATTTACATATACTCCAGAATGTCATGAAGAGTCATCAGATGAATTGTAATTAATTGGCAAGTCCCTCTTTGCTATGAAAATGAACTTCATCGCAAAAAAATAAAACCCATTTACACTACCATTTCAGCCCTGCCACAAAAGGACCTGCTAGCGTCATTTCAGTGGTCCTCTCATTAACACGGGCGAGACTCTAGACGCCTCCTATAGCCTTTGACGAGTGTCTGGATTCTGGATAGAGGTTATTTCTGACCATTCTTCCATACAAAATCTCTCCTGTTTAGTTCGTCGACAAGGCTGAAGATCACTCTGTCATGCTGCATGAGTTAGAATAGAGAGGTTCAATAGCGCACTTTGCCTTCAGAGCGCCCAAGAAAGTCCAGCAGGCGCCAGGAGCGTCTCCTAAATTTGATTCAGCTGCGGGCATCACCAGGGCAAAGCTTTCTCAGGAATGGCATCAGGCAGGTGGGAGTCAGGCAAAGACTTATAGAGGATGGCCTGGTGGGTGTCAAGAAGGGCAGCAAAGAAGCCAAGAAAAACATCAGGGACGGACTGATATTCTGCAAAAGGTACAGGGATTGATTGGACTGCGGAGGTCAAGTCATGGTCTCTGATGACTCCACTTTCCGACTGTTTGGGGCGTCCGGAGAAAAGGTGACGAGCGCTACCATCAATCCTCTGTCATGTCAACAGTAAAACATCACGAGACCATTCATGTCACGTGGGGTTGCTTCTCAGCCAAGGCAGTGGGCTCACTCACAATTTGGCCTAAGAAACAGCCATGAAGAAAGAATGGGACCAAAACATCCTCTGAGAGCAAACTTCTAACAACCATCCAAGAACAGCTTGGTCACCAGCAATGAACAATCCAGCATGATGGAGCACCGGGCCATAAGGCAAAAGTGAGAACTAAGTGGCTCAGGGAACAAAACATCAAAATTTGGGGTCCATGGCCAGGAAACTCCCCAGACCTTCATCCCATTGAGAACTTGTGGTCAATCTTCAAGAGGTGGGTAGACAAACAAAACCCCCAAATTCTGACAAACTCCAAGCATTGATTATGCGAGAATGGGCTGCCATCAGTCAGGATTTGGCCCAGAAGTTTATTGACAGCATGTCAGGGCGAATTGCAGAGGTCTTGAAAAAGAAAGAAGGGCCAACACTGCAATACACTTCATGTAAATTGTCAATAAAAGCCTTTGAAACGCATGAAATGCTTGTAATTCTACTTCAGTATACCACAGAAACATCAGACAAAAAGATCTAAAAACACTGAAGAAGCAAACTTTGTGAAAACCAACACTTGGGTCATTCTCCGAAGTTTTGGCCATGACTGTAGACAGATGGCAGAGCGCAGTGCGTGTTTGAACTACCCATAAGCCATCATGAACGTATTTTATTGTGTCAGCTTCTAACCATTGTAGTTCAATTTCGTCCTTCACCCTGACTTTTTGAATGACCCCCTCACATTAATAGTGACACAGCTCGTATTTATAAATCGCCACCAGAAATTTTGCAGAAACCAATGAAATACCAACACAAGGGTTACCTGGAATTACAAGGAGAAGGAAAGACTAAATATTCAGTATGTCTTACACCCAGTTACCCAGAAGGACAACTGTATCTCAATGAGCTTCCATTAGGATATCATTTTTTGTGTTATCAGAGTTTGCAATGTGAAAGAAAAAAAAAAAGATAATTTGCCCAGATTTTTTTTTTGTCTCTTTCATACACCGTTCCACAATGGGGCAGCTGAAGATCTGATGTATTACCCAAAGACCCAACCATAAAGCAGTGGGCATCTTTAACGAGGAAGCAGCAAAAGGAAACGAAATGGAGCCTACAACATTATTTATCTGGACTTTCAGAAAGCATTTGATAAGGTGTCACATGAGAAGTTGGGCATCAAATTAAAAGAAGTGGCAGTTCAGGGTGATGTTTGTAGATGGGTGCAGAATTGGCTCAGACACAGGAAGCTGAGGGTGATGGTGTGAGGAACCTCATCAGAACTGGCCGATGTTAAGAGTTGTGACCAGCAGGGGTCAGTACTGCGGCCGCTGCGGTTTTTAATATACATGTTAGCGGCAATGTATTAAAAGCAGGTATTGTACAGAATGCCACAGGAAATCTATAGAATGTGTAACTTTTTAGGCAAAGTATGAAATGTCTGTTACTTTAATACGCAATACACTTTCCTTAATTATTGCATGTAATGCATGGGAAGGTATAGCATAGAATACCAGGGACATGTTTGAACTTTTAATCATTTCAAACTGACATCCCATTTGTGTTATTCTACACATTTCTTGGGCATTCTACACAATGCCCAATTTCACACATTGACGGTAGCGTTATAAATATAATTTGGACAGAAATATAAGCAACAAGCTGGTTAAGTTTGCAAATGATGCCAAGATAGGTGGATTGACAGATAATCTCACATCTGTTGAATTATTACAGAGGGACTTTGACAGCACACAAGCTTGGGCAGATTTGTGGCAGATGACATTTACTTCCATTGAATTTCAAGTATTATATGTAGAAAATAAGTGTTTGGTTTGAATACACAATAGGTCGTCTGAAAATGGAAAGTACACCTCATGAGAAGGATAGTGGACTCTACGCTATCAACAGTCAGACCGTGTTCAGAAGCTATTAAGGAAGTTAACAGAATGTCAGGTCATATAGCACCTTGATGTGTGGAGCACAAGTCACAAGAGGTGACGCTCAAGCTTTATAACACACTGGTGAGGCCTCATCTGGAGTCCTGTGTGCAGTTTTAGTCTTCAGGCTACAAAAAGGACACAGCAGTGCTAGAAAAGGCTCAGAGATGAGCAACTAGGCTGATTCCAGGGCTACAGGGGACGAGTTATGAAGATTAAAAGAGCTGAGCTTTTACAGTTTAAGAAAAAGAAGATTAAATAGAATTAGTCCAGTGGATCAAAACTGTGACTTTAAACTGAGTTCATCAAGAACACGGGGACACAGCTGGAAACTTAAGGGTAAATTTCACACCAACATTAGGAAGTTTTTCTTTACACAGAGGACCACAGACACACATGGAATAAGTGATAAAGTAGTGTGGTAAACAGTAGGACTTTGGGGAACTTCAAAACCTGACTTAAATGTTATTTGGGTGGAATTAAGTGGATAGGTTTGCTGGGCTGAATGGCCTGTTCTTGTCCAGACTGTTCTAATGTTCTCAACTAAAACTGCATCAATCCATCTAACTTGTGCACCAAGCTCTCTCAAAAAGTGATCCTAAATTGGAAGACGGAAACGTGCTTTATCAATTTCCTAACAGATATCCTGGCATTAAAATAAGTAAAAACCACACTATCATGGTATGCGAATCGCTAAAAACAGACATGTGCTGCCAGGCACTGCGCAAACAAAAATGTATGCCTTCAGGTCACATTTCTCCAAAATGCAATAATTAAATTTGCTTTTCTTGGTCAATTCAACACAATAAAAACAACGGCAAGCAAAAAAATTGAAAAGGGGTTATTCTCAGCAGAAAGAAAAGATTAATTTAGAGGGGATACATTTATAGGACCATTGGCATATTGCGCCATTTATCACAAATGGACTATCTGGGTGATATCATGTGGGACGTAATGAAGACTGCATACACATACCATGATTGTATAGTTCTTTGCATTGCTTATATTTGCAAATATAATAATTTTTCATTGAAAGCTTAAACTCAAGATCTTTGATTACTGAGAACGAGTGGTGCACAGGACACTGTGTGAAGTCCTCTATTGGTGGAAAAATGGGATGAAATAAGGGTCTGAAAATAAAAAGACAATCCCAGTCAGCAAACTGCCATGAGACGTCCCCTAGGAACGAATTTGTGGGTTATAAGAAGGACAGTGAGAGAGGTAAGAGGGTACAGGTACAAAGGAAGAAATGTCCAAACCCACCAACAGAGCCTCTTAGGTTCTTAATGGGAGAGAGCTGGTTTTGAGTTTGGTGCAAGTCTCAGGTGATCTAGAAGCACACATAACAGCACTGGCCACAGGGTAAGAAACTGTCCTGGACAGAATGCTAGCACATTGCAGGGCTCACTTAACAAGTCAAATTTTATTTGTCACATATACATTTTTCATACAGTACAATATATAGTGAAATGCCTAGTTGGCCACCTTCTATAACTGTACCTTAAGAATATAAAGGGACAATACACAACTATTAATTCAAAAATCTTTAACAGAATTATTAATAATTTAATAAATAATGTTTTATTAAACACTAATAACTAAATAAATGAAATAACTTCATGATCCCCCATCGTTAACTCTCTCACATTAAGATCTTGACACTTTCCTTATTTAACATGTCGATGGCACTGTGAACAGAAGCTTCACTCCTCCATCTCTCTGAACTGGACTTGGTAGCGTTTACCTGACTATAGCACACAGTGGAGGCCATTGCTGGGGTGGCTGATGTCACATGAATTATCCTTGCCCTGATTTGTCATCGCTTGGCGAGGATCTCCTGCAGGTTACTGAGTGCACAATACCCTGTGATGCGTTCAGCTGACCACAATCTTCTGTAGAAACTTGCAATTCTGTTGTTCCCAAACCAGGTGATACTTCCCATCAGAATACTTATGATGATGGTGTCAAGCTTGGGTCACAAAGTGGCACAGGAGAGTACAGCTTTGCAATCATATATGTGTAGAGGGAGTACAGCAGAGGACTCAGCACACAGCCCTGTGGAGCTTTTGTGTTGAGAGTGAGGGATGTTGGTGTGGCCACCCACTCGACACACCCAGGGTCTGCCTGTCGGGAAGTTCAATCTCCAGCTGCACAATGAAGTTCTCAGCCACAAGTCTCGGAGCTCGGTTATGAGCTTAGAGGGGTTGCTGTCCAAGATCAAGGTGATGGCATTCTCTGTAGAGTGGTATATGAGCGGTCATGGATCTAGTTCTTTTGGCACAGAAGATCATGTGCAGTTAGTGACTAGCCTCTCGAAACCGCTTCATTGCTATTTGCCGTCAGTGTAACAGGATGCTAGACATGCAGGCAGGTTGAAAGTGATTTCTTCAAGATAAGAGACAATGGTGGACCTTTTAAAGCACTTTGGTACAGTAGGCCAGGTTAAGGAGAAATTTAACATTACCGTGAAAGCTGGTGCAAGCCAAATCAGCACAGATCTTAAAAACCATGCCCCAGAATCCTGTCAGGAACAGCTGCCTTCTTGGTGTTCACTTTCTTAAAGGCTCTCCTAATGCGACGTCGTGTTCTGACAAAGTGAGCGCCGTAATCCTCACTGTGCAGCTCCTCCTGCCACAGATGTGTCAGACCGCTGCCCATCATTCGCAACAAATTATTAAGCTGGTCTAACAGAGGGTTGTCCGCACTCACAGTACTGGGAGTAGTTGCTTTTAGGTCTGTTATCATCCATACACATTGTCAATTGAGCCTAAGATAGAACTTTTCAAAACTTGCCCTTTCACTTTCTCTTCATATTGACACTTAGCGGCATTCACGGCCCTCAGACACCACAATCCTCTGTAGAAACTGCTGTTCCGAAAACCAGAAGGCGATACTTCCCATCAGAATACTTATGAAGCTTGGGTCACAAAGTGGTACAGGAGAGTACAGAAGCTTTATTGCTGTTCTGGTAGATACAAACACAAGTCTCTTTCAGAGGCGATTTGACCTCACAAGGAACAGCAGCCAAACTTGACGAATCAGCCCAGACTCCTGCTGAAAAGAACACAAAGTCTTCTTCATTGAGAAGGTACAGCAGCTCGGAAGCAGCGGCCGGAGCAGAGAGAGTCTGGAGGAATAGAGATAGGAGAGAGAACTCAGGATGGCTGTGGCTCTGTCTTTTAAATGTTTGAAACTCCTCGCGTGGCAAGCCAGCATGATCACGTAAAGAGTGTGTTTCTCTTCCATTGAACAACTGTTTAAGAGGGGGTTTCTGAAGGGTGGCCGCGTCCCCCTGCACCAGTGGTCACAATGGATGTGTAGAAGATCTCCAATACCTGGAAGGGCAGCTTAAAATACCCGAGGTGTTTGAGGTGACAGATGTTGCTGTGCCTTCTTTACCGGGGTGTCTGTGTGCCTGGGTCATATCAGATACTCCATGACGTGGACACCTGAAAGTTGTCCACCCTCGTAACCAGAGTGCTGTTAATACAGAAAGGGTGGTAGTGCCTTTGCCGTTTTCTCCCAAAGTACACATTCAGCTCCTTTGTCTTGCTGACATTCAGTAGAAGACTGTTGGCCTGACACCAATGTGACAGACTCTCCACTTCATGCAGGTTAGAGATCGGGCCCTCCTCAGACACCACTAACACTCATGTACCGCCAACTCAGAACCACCAATCAACCAAAGTCAAATGTCTGTAGGCATGGGTACAGAAAACACCATATAAAAATATTGGAAGAAAGAAATGTTATACTTACGAAGGGCATCATGCCCTGCGAGTTGACAGAGACGCGATCGCTGGTGCCTCAGTGCAAAGCGTAGCCACCAAACAGTTGCTCAAATGCACCTCTTCATTGTGAAAAAAAACCGAGCAACAGTCTTAAACAGCACAATTACCCGACACTCAGTCACATGCTCATTGCCTTTTCCACGACAGCTTAAAAGCACAACACTAAAAAGAAATTTCTGACCTGCAGTGGATGCATGCAATGCTCAAACATTCTAAATTCTACCTAAATCATGCTTCAAAAAAGAAAAAAATGAAATCCGTTTTTGCATGAAGCCAAGATCAGGCCTGCAGCTCCTCCTTTTTATGCCTTTTTTCACCTTTCGAGGGCAAGCTGCTCACAACTGCTGCACCCAAAATGAATCCATGAACACACAGAACCAGTGTATTACAGCGCAAGTGTGCAGCGGCCATAAAACATTCTCATGCACAAACCCACCAATGAGGATTAACCTTACTTGAGCGATACACCTGTTCACAGTCACTGAAGAGCCACTAGCCACAGAGTGTGGATCACTGGGCACTTGTTCCTGTGCCAGAAACAGTCCAGTTATTATTTTGGAGAAATGCCATTTGTTCTTAGCAGTTCAAACAAAGAATAACAGATTATGACTGCATTCAAGATTAACACACACATAGTGGTCTTACTAGATAAAGAGGCTGAGAATCTATACCGAAATTTCTTGCAGGAAACATTACCCCGGCAGTAAAAGAATTAGACAGTGAATAAGTAGATTTAGGAAGAAAAACACAGTGATATTAGAATTACATTCTAATTAAGAAATCGAACTAAAACCAAGCTGTAGCAGTTCATGAGAAATCACAGCTTCATGCATTGCATACTGCAAGGCATTTGTCTTATTCCCCACCTTGTAAGGAAGCAGAAGGAGTTGATTTTATCCAGAAACCCCTCTAGCCTTGGCATCACACACCAACAGTTCTGAGACTTGCCGTTAAGGTTTCTGATAAACAGCAAACTGAGCCTCCACCATGAAGCTATTACATATTCTAAAATTTCTGTAATCTAGAAGTATATGAGTGAGCAGTTCACAAATGAGTATCAACAAGGACTTCCGAAAGAGCAAATTAAATGGAGACTAAGGCTGGGTTTATACTTCACGGGACACGTGCGCCTCTGGATACTACTGTTACACAAGCGGTGTACTATTTATACCTGCGCACATACTTTATGTAAATCTGGAAGATTCCACCAGGTGGCAGTTCGAGATATCATCATGGTACGAAAACAACATTCGGGTTCACCGTGTTGCGAATTGCCTCAAACATCCATTAAATTCCCAAGACAATTTGTTGCCACAGTATCTCTGAAAATGATGGAAGTTTAATGATTACATCTGTCAATCCAGGGATGTGCCCATTCCAGCAAGCATTGGGCACGAGGCAGAAACAATCCCCGGGACGGGGCATCAGCTCATCACAAGCTGAATACAAACACACATATACACTAGCATCATTTTAGAATCCCCAAATCTCCAAACCTGCATGTCCTTGGAAGGAAACTGTAGCACAGTGTGGAAACCCACCAGGAACACATGTGAACTCTAGGCAGCAAACACCAGGAATGTGACTGCCTGCGAGACAGCAGCGCTACTGCTCTGCCACCGTGCCACCCCCACATTTGTAATTATTAACCCTTAAACTGCTGCAACCAGCGATATCTGGTTCCCAATGCAATTTGCCAGCACGCCAGAACCCAGTATCTTCGATGATAAAAATTCATTGAACGCCTCAACCGGCTATAGATGGTTCCCAGTGCAATTCAGTCAGCCTCTGTGCGTTTCCGTGCAGTCAGTTCAAGCGCAGCTGGCTTGGCGATTTACTGAATTTCATCAATGGTGTCAGTATATATATATATATATATATATATATATATACACACACACACAGTTTTTACAGTTCATTGACAGTGTGTAAAATGATCAGTATTGTAGTAACTGTAATGGTGTTTGCATTGGGGGAAAAAAAAAAAAAAGTATTCCATTAAAATTTCACTTTTTCTTGATGAATTGTGACGTTTCCTTAAAAAGTACAGCAAAAAAGTATTTGGCATCCGGGGGTGCATTAACCCCTCATGTATGTGGCAGTTTAAGGGTTAACAGTATTCACTGTTTTAAATGAAGTTAACGATTTATCTGTAAAATGTAACACACATGCGTCAATACATTTCGTCATGAAAGTGATATTAAATATAAATCTAACGATTCTAAATGTGCAGAGAGCTGGAATATCATACATTTAATAATGTATTGTGTGGCAATCGCTAACTGGGTTGCCAGAAGCACGTAGCGATTAATAACCGAGTCGGTTTTAAGAGGATGTTTACAACGTTTTACTTTAATCACGAAATAGACCTTTTTTCGTCACCATGTCCCGAATTATTTCTCTCTGTGGCTCAAATACGCTTCCATACATTCTGATGCTGCTGCAATGGAGTGCCAAAAAAAAAAAATGGCACAGAAGATGGTGTGAGAGACCTTTAAAATATATTGCATCATTGCCTAGGCGTGAAATTAATGAACAGCAACACGAATACATTTGTATGTCAGCATTTAAGTCTGATGATTTGCTTAACCACATCGAACCAATCATCAAACATCGAAGCACAAAGATTGATCCATCTGCAAAGTGGCTTTCTGTCACATGTGGATAGTAAACAGACTCACTCTGAAGTCATGGTCCAACTTGAATACACTGTGCCTCCCCAATTTTTTTGCTGGTACTGCAACCTGCACATACGTCACGTTAATTTCTGAGGATGTGTCAAATGAAAGCTGGGAACGTGTGGCAGCCATGATGCATGCACGTACACATGCTGAACGTGAAGTATAAACCAAACCAACACTTACAGGTGAATTTTGTAAGAAACTATTCTCAGAATACATTCCTCTGGAGCCATCCATGAAGTGGGTGGGGCCAATTAAATGGCTCACATTTCTAAACCAACCCAATGTTTCATGAAGGCGGAGCTCAAAGTAGGAGGAGGGGATTTTGAACTGCAAATATCAGAGGTGCTCTCATTAACCTCGTCTGACAGATAGCAAACTTCTGTTTATGATAAAACGGTCTACAACTGGAGAGACTCTCGAAAGAGAGAAACATACACATGGTACATGTGTACGGTGCACATTTGAAGTGTTAAAAATACACAGGAAAAATCTTCTCTGCAACCTCAGATTATACTGTGCTGTGCTGTTCAAGGACATCAATGGACTAAGGGGAAAGTGAATGACATGTTGTCATATAGATGATGTGTGTGGCTCTGTTCAGTTAGGATTACAGTATCGGGGTCAATGTAAATGTTAATAGGACTGGCAGCTATGTTCGTGAAAATGCAGTGCTACCTCTGTAATACATCCGCTTTGGAATAAGTCCAACTTGGTATACGTCCTGTTTGGACGCGAAAAATTTTGCTTGGTATACGAGCTTTGTTTGGAATACAACTCGCGTGCTACCCTTGTTTACCTCTCTCAAGACAAAGCCACGGCTGCCCACGAGCGTCAGTACGCCAGTTGCTAGCATTCAGTGAACAACCCACGCTATAACTCTTGTGAATTTTCACGTAATTTTGTTTTTTTCGCATAAATTTGAATTTATTGTTAAAAAGTATGAAGGTGGCATGCGTACCATTGCTGCTGCATACCGTATGCCGAAAACGACGGTATCTACGATTGTAAAAAATAAAGACGTTATTAAAAAGTGAGGTTAAATTTTCATTTATTTCATCTAATTGCTTTTGTATTTATGTATTTTAGTATTAAGCAGTGTTTAAATTATTTTATACAACCCCATCAATGTATAATATGCCAAGAATAGGATTTTTTTCATGGGAACGGATGAATCATTTTCCTTTTATTTCTTATGGAAAAAATTCATTTAGTATATGTCCTGTTTGGTATAAGTCAAAGGATCTGTAACAGATTAAGGACGTACACCAATGTACCACTGTATCAACTGCAAAATAGGAACTGAAAAGAAACAGTGTCACACCCTGTCAAAAGAATTGACATTAAGAGAGTTGATAGCCAACAGTCACAGAAGATGCAGATTTCAGTACTCAAAACTGAATCAGTAAATGTGGCTAACAACACTGACATGACTCCAGCAGAATCACACCACCTTGTGAAGCAGGAATCAAAATGGCCGAAAGATACTGTAAGAGACAGAAGCCCTTCACTAACGAATGGAGCCAGGTAGCTGCAGTGGTCTGTGTGTGCGCATCTGTCTCTTCTCTTGCCACACTCATTAAGCTGTACAAATGAATCATTACGCTCCCGTTACTTTTCGCTACTGAATGGATAACAACAATTTTAGCTTTATTTTCTCTTAAGATCAAGTCTTTCAGCTTCTTTTGCTTCAAAATTCAAATATCAATAGTTCCAATAAATGCAAAGTAGGTAGACCAGCAATATTACCATTGTCATATCAAGGTAGTCCAAGAGCATTGCAACATTATATCATGATACAATGGCAATATCCTGAACTATCAGTCAGCCAGATTTATTTATTACAATGACTTGCAATCCACAGTGGCCAGAAATTTGTCGATTTTTGAGAACAATGCCACCAACTACTTCGACTCTGGATATTCTGACTTTCGTAAGTAGATTGCTTAATCAGAAAGTCTTAGTTTTATTGAAAGAATTCAAATTAGTGTTCGGTCAATTCAGAGCATACATTTACACAATCGAATTACATAAACGGGGTTTGCCTCACATGCATTTATTGGCTACTTTGCAAAATAAATTCACCGCTGATGTAGGTCAGCTGGTCTGTGCTGAAATTCAAAACAGAGAAACCTATCCTGAATTATGGTCCAAAGTCATTAAACGCCTGTCTCACGTACCTCATTTAAAAGATTCAGTATGCTTGGACTCAAAAGAAAAAAAAAGCGTTGTAAAGAAATTTTATTAAGCTTTCGTTAATTCAACAGATACAACTAAGGCTGGATTTCCTGATTATCGCAGCAGAGATAATCGTCACGAACAACACAATTATCACGGAAAGAAAGCCACCCGGGGGTTAGCGAGCAAATCGAGCAGGGGGCAGAGCCCCCTAGTACTATATATTATTCGGACAGTTGTAGTTTTAAATGTATTATTTATAACCAGTAACGCTTGTGCTTTAATATTGTAGTTAATGAATAGTACTTCTCGTAACGTTATTTAAACCGTGTTAGTTCTTTCAAGCTTGTTTAACAGTGACTTGTGCATAACATTTTAAGTACCCAATAATATTTAATTCATTATTATCCTTTACACTATCAGTGTTTATTACAGTTCTATGCATTATTATCATAGAGTATTTAGTTCCGCCAAATGCTTAGTTAGTATTTGCATTTAATATAATAGTTGTAAATGAATATTTCTTTTTTGTTCTGTTTTGATAAAGGAACGCACACACACATATATTCAGTATTTTATAGAATCATCATTTTCTAACCCCGGTGTATACAACTTCTTGAAGTGAGTGGCATGAATTTGTACAAACCGGATTCCAAAAAAGTTGGGACACTATACAAATCGTGAATAAAAACTGAATGCAATGATGTGGAGGTGCCAACTTCTAATATTTTATTCAGAATAGAACATAAATCACGGAACAAAAGTTTAAACTGAGAAAATGTATCATTTTAAGGGAAAAATATGTTGATTCAGAATTTCAAAAAAGTTGGGACAAGGCCATTTTCACCACTGTGTGGCATCTCCCCTTCTTCTTACAACACTCAACAGACGTCTGGGGACCGAGGAGACCAGTTTCTCAAGTTTAGAAATAGGAATGCTCTCCCATTCTTGTCTAATACAGGCCTCTAACTGTTCAATCGTCTTTGGGCCTTCTTTGTCGCACCTTCCTCTTTATGATGCGCCAAATGTTCTCTATAGGGGAAAGATCTGGACTGCAGACTGGCCATTTCAGTACCCGGATCCTTCTCCTACACAGCCATGATGTTGTGATTGATGCAGAATGTGGTCTGGCATTATCTTGTTGAAAAATGCAGGGTCTTCCCTGAAAGAGATGACGTCTGGATGGGAGCATATGTTGTTCTAGAACCTGAATATATTTTTCTGCATTGATGGTGCCTTTCCAGACATGCAAGCTGCCCATGCCACACGCACTCATGCAACCCCATACCATCAGAGATGCAGGCTTCTGAACTGAGCGTTGATAACAACTTGGGTTGTCCTTGTCCTCTTTGGTCCGGATGACATGGCGTCCCAGATTTCCAAAAGAACTTGTGACTCGCCTGACCACAGAACAGTCTTCCATTTTGCCACACTCCATTTTAAATGATCCCTGGCCCAGTGACAACGCCTGAGCTTGTGGATCTTGCTTAGAAATGGCTTCTTCTTTGCACTGTAGAGTTTCAGCTGGCAACGGTGGATGGCACGGTGGATTGTGTTCACTGACAATGGTTTCTGGAAGTATTCCTGTGATTTCCTTTACAGTAGCATTCCTGTTTGTGGTGCAGTGTCGTTTAAGGGCCCGGAGATCACGGGCATCCAGTATGGTTTTACGGCCTTGACCCTTACGCACAGAGATTGTTCCAGATTCTCTGAATCTTCGGATGATGTTATGCACAGTTGATGATGATAGATGCAAAGTCTTTGCAATTTTTCGCTGGGTAACACCTTTCTGATATTGCTCCACTATCTTTCTGCGCAACATTGTGGGAATTGGTGATCCTCTACCCATCTTGGCTTCTGAGAGACACTGCCACTCTGAGAAGCTCTTTTTATACCCAATCATGTTGCCAATTGACCTAATTAGTGTTTATTGGTCTTCCAGCTCTTCGTTATGCTCAAATTTACTTTTTCCAGCCTCTTATTGCTACTTGTCCCAACTTTTTTGGGATTTGTTGACACCGTGAAATTTTGAATCAACATATTTTTCCTTTAAAATGATACATTTACTCGGATTAAACGTTTGATCTGTCATCTACGTTCTATTACAAATAAAATATTGACATTTGCCATCTCCACATCACTGCATTCAGTTTTATTCACAATTTGTTTAGTGTCCCAAATTTTTTGGAATCCGGTTTGTATTTTATTATTTATTTGAACATCTCGTCTTTCCAACTATTCTTACCGGACCAACTTGTGGCGACTGCACTTGCTATAAAGAACTTCACCTAAAGAATCTGTGAGCTCCCAAGTTGAGTCTAATTACTCAGCCCCTCCGTAACAGATTGGCAAGAATGGCATGGTTATTTGGACAGTGCAGAACATCAGGACTGATTGCACATGCTAAGTTGAAGTTCAAGCATTTTATTGTCATTGTGTAACACAATGAAATAACTTTGAGACAGCCCCAAGGTGCAGTTAAAGAAAAGTCAAATAATTCCAAATATGTTGTATACAGTGTTAAGTGATCAAGTAACGAGAGCAAATTATTGCTGCTCAAAGTACAGCAGCATACATTGTTATTGCACCCGTTAATGAATAGTACATTACATATTATATATTGTATTAAGGATGCTAAGGATGTTTTGTGAAAATAAATCCACTAGTATTCCTGGTTTAACACATGGAAATAAATCAACAGCACATCTTCGAAAAGAGCTATGGAAGAGCGACAGTCTGTTACAGACTTTACAAAAGAAAGTGAAAAACAAATCACATACCGTACAACCAAATTCTGAAAACTGTCACAAAGAACAGTCTGTTCAAACCTTACTGTACACCAAACATGATCCACTTATTTCATACTACTGTACATTTTTCAGACCTATGCCATTATACAGTATCTCTACTTATAGTGCTTGCATTTCTAATAGACAGGTTTCAAACTACAGCCCTATACTTACAATACACACTTTACCTGTTCGACTTCTCCAAGCGTTATGGGTTGAGTCTGGTATCGGGCATTTGCCCGTCTTTGCCGTAAATCACTTCGGGTCCTGGAAACTTGCTTTGTGGCAGGTTGAGACAAACGGTTAAAAAGTGCCATCTTTTCTGCCAGGCTAAGGGTTGATAAGTCTGGCTCTTCAGACTCTGGATCGCCTCTTGATGGTTTGGAGTCGTTGGCCGCCGGTTTTTCTCTTGGCAAAGCACTCTGCTGCGATGCCTGTAAACTGTAAATAAATAAAAATAGGGAAAAAAAATAGCTGCTGTGAACAAATTGACTCAAACAGTAATGCAAAATGGTGTACCTTACACTCCGAGATGAAGAAATTGCATTTGCTTAAAATGTTAAGTGAATCCAAGTGAGCCAAGAAACGGAGCTAAAGTCATAAATAAATTGCCATGCTTCTCAATATTTGTGGAGCTGAACAAAATCAAATGTATATGTTGATAGCTTCTAACAGTTTTCTTAAAATGATTAAATTCTGGTGGCATGGTGGCGTGCACAGTGGAAGTGCTGGTGCCTTGCAGTAAAGATACCAGGATTTGTGCCCTTCCTGAGTGGAGTTTGCATTTTCTTCTCGGGTCTGCGAGAGTTTCCTCCCACAGTCCAAAGACATGCAGGTTAGGTGAATTGGTGATCCTAAGCTGGCCCGAGTGAGTGGTTGGGTGTGTGTGTGTGTATATATATATATATATATATATATATATATATATATATATATATATATATATATATATATATATATATATATATATATATATATATATATATATATATATATATATATATATATATACTCTGCGATGAAACGTCACCCAGTCCAGGGTTTGTTCCCGCCTTGCACCCAGTAATAGCTGGGGCAGGCTCCAGCAGACCCCTCGTGACTTTGTTCAGGACTAAACAGGTTAGAAAATGACTGACTGAATCAATTCCATGTTGTATTTCATCGCTCAGACAGGATACAGTGGGCCTGCTGGAGATGCAGTTCTCAAAACCAGTTTGGTGTCTTTAGCATTTCTTTTTAACATCATGTCTGTTTTTACACTTCAGTAGGTATCATGACTTGATGTTGTGAGAATGAATCTCCTTTCAATGGTACTGTTCTGAGCCCGGAGTAAGAGAGTTGCATGTATGTGTTTAGAAACCAGAACTCTGTTAAATGAGCTTTCTGCATGTTGATATCTGTATTCCTTTATTATTGTCATTAAATAATCAAAAAATAAAAATAAAAACAGCACCTACCCAAGGGTTGGTTTTGGCATCTGGGGATCCTAAAGCCAATTCAATTAAAATATACTTTTTATGTAGGTTTACTTTAAATTGTAAAAGAGCAAAACCGACACGTTAAACACATTTCACAAGTGAAACTGACGTTGTCAACCTTTGTTTGGTGGGCAATCAAAAGTGACTTAGAAATCACAGGTATGAAGTACAAATCAATCCCAAAATGCACTCCGGTATGGTAATCTTCTTGGTATTAACCCCCAAGAATGAGTCTATGTAAAAACGGTGAAGCCCGAGTCAGACTTGGAGTCACATGTAATGATCTGCTTTACGGTGTTAATGCCAAATGACTCACAGAATTCTGCTGCCATCTAGTGGAAGAAATCACATGCAGCCAAAAAAAAGTCAAATATTTGTATGCATTCTGCCTTCAACCCAAAACACAATGGCAAATGAAAAGGTGTAGAGACAGTTTTAGAACAAACTGAAACTGAACCATTGCTCAAATTAAACAATAGCGCGTTTCCCCGAAAATAAGCCCTAGCATGATTTTCAAGCTGCTCTGTAATATAAGCCCTAGTCGAGATCGTCAGCTGAAAAGTAAGGTGCCTAAGGCCAGGTTTATACTTCATGCGATGTGACACGTGTGCCCAAAACATCCATTAAATTCCGAGGCCACCTTGCCACAATATCTCTGAAAAGGATGTGTAATCATTACATTCATCATTTCGGGGATGCGCCCATTCCTGCAGCACCTGTGCAAGACAGAAACAAAATCCCTGGACGAGGCATCAGCTCATCGCAAGATGAACACAAGCACACACATACACTGGCGTCATTGTAGCTTCACCAAATCCCCAAACCTTCATGTCTTTGGAAGGAAAACTGAGCCCACTGTGGGAAACCCAACAGGAAAAACATGCAAACTCCAGGCAGGGATCACAAGGGACGTGACTCCCTGCGAGACAGCAGTGCTACCGCTCTGTCACCGTGCTACCCCATATGTGTAACTATTAACAATAGTCATTATTTAAATGAAGTTAATGATTTATCTATAAATGTAACATTCATGATGAAATGCATTAAAGTATGTAAGTGATATCAAGTATAAATCTAATGATTCTAAATGTGCAGAGAGCTGGAATATCATAAATGTAATGTGCTCTGTGTGGCGAACTACTGTATTGCTGCTTGCAGGTGCCGTCAGGTCAGGAGGAAACCCCAGAAGCGCATAGCGATTTAACAACTGGGTCGGTTTGAAGATGACATTTATGACGGTCTACTTTAACTCGTAGTTTGCTTTGTCATTAAAGTTGACATTTCGAGTTTAAAGCCAAAATTTTTACTTTAATCACAAAATAGACAATTTTCATTATGTCCTTTTTTTTCCTCTGTGGCTCAAATACATTCTGATGGTATTGTAAAGTACCAAAAAAAAAAAAAAAAGGACGGCACAGAAGATGGTATGTGAGACTTTTAAAATGTATCGTGTCATTACTTTGGTGAATATGCGATGCTTCAATATAAAAGCAAAACGAATACGTTTGTATGTCGGCATTTCACACCACATCGAACCATTCCCTCTAACATTGAAGCACGCACCTCGACCCTGTAGGATCCTAAAAGCGGCCTGGAGTAGCAAGAAATTCAGGGTTTTAAATGTGGAGAGGTATGAAGATATTCCAGAAGATGATGACAGGACTGTATTTGGATAAAATTTATATTGTTGTACATACATAAATCCCTGAAAATATGCCCAAGTGCATCTTTTGGAGCAAAAATGAATACAAGATCTGGTCTTATTTTCGGGGAAACACGGTAGTGATAAAGATATGAATTGGTCATCAGACGTGGACACTGACACGTTTGTTAGACTCCAACCAGCCAAGGCGCAGTAACATTCACGTTTGGTCTCGGCTTCATACTGCGGCCGACGCTCCTGCACCTCTTTGTTGCTCATTTACAGGTAACCACAGTCTAAAGATGTCGGTTAATCAGGATTATCTGGACTGTTTAAGACTTTTGAATGCTTTTGCAAGCCACTGTAACTCAAATTTTACAAAGTATATAAGCTCCTCACAGAAAGAAAGTCACAATCCTCATGCAATAAAAGAAAAAGCAAATCCAAACCATGCATATAATTAAAAAACTGTAAACCATATAAACCAAGCCATGCAAAAAACACGTAAAGTGTGCATAAAAGGAAAGACTAATTCATTCAGTTTCAGTGGTAATCATGGATAATGTAGTAATATTTTTTTTTCCTTTCCCAAGTGGAGAAAATCACAGCACCTATACACGCCAAAAATGTACGACTGTATGTGACTCACTGCTACTGAAAATGGTGTTTGTATATAGAATTTGCAGTTCTCAACTCTTAAGTTTCTTTATGAAATTTGGATTTTATGATCAGCAGCAGCAGATCCAACCTTCCCATTTTTCATTATCAATTCATGATTAATAAGAACATGCTCTATATGCTAGTAAACCGCACAATTACAACACAAATATAAGCAACCAAAAAACCAAAGTGTGAAATGTTATTAGATATCCGTCCAAATTCTAACAGAAAAAGAAACCCAGAATGTAAAAACAAAAAAATAAAAAATGCCAAGATGACTCCGAGTCACCTGCAGCCACTATAGTAGCATACTATTGGCTGTTCTACAGCTGACTCAGTGCTGGGCCAGCCAATCAGATGAAAGGCCCCTTCTACCCAAGGATTCCAGTGCTCCTTTAAATCGGAGATGACGACACTTCCATAAAAAGAGCCGTCTGTTTCAGGGTAACCACTCAAGTCCACAAAGTCATGATAAAAAGCATTCATGTTATTGGAAAAATAAAAAAGGTAAGTTATTTAATTCAAGTGTATAGTATTGGTTATTTCACTTCATTTAGTGTAGTTAGTCAGAGGCTCAAAGGCATGCGTGCCTGTCACAGTGTACCTGATTTGAGTGGCGCAGGAGCTTACTACAGTAGGGCTGGGGATTCTTGCCACTGTTGTGAGGACAGTCACGGTATGAGACGCAGCAGATGGCACACTGCTCAAAGGATTACACGTACAAAGAAGTGGAGAGAAAAGCAGCAGTGAATGAAGAGGGAAAAAGAAACTTTTGAAGGATCTACAGATGGTTTCAAAGTATACACAAAAAAAAAAAATTCCAGAAAATCCAACAAGCTCTTTATCTCAGCTATAAATAGAGACAACATTGTCTCTTTAAACATACATGGTCACGTTAAAAAAATATTGAATATTAAATATCTACATTTTAAATGGATACACTTGCCATTTTGGCCTATCAATCTGCACTCAGTAATGCATAAAGACAAAAGAAAAACAGGTTTTCAGAAAGGTTTGCAAATGCATGCAAAATGAAAAACACATCATCAGCTCTCCCTGGAGGCTAACTTTTGAATTCTGATCATCGTTAAACTTCATATTATTGTGTTTATATTCAATCCTCAAAGCCATTCTCCATTTTCTAACTTCTTCCCTTTCTGTTTTCTGGTGTCAGCAGCAAAAAGCCAGCCTTGGGGGGGGATTGGGTGAGGGGAATTTGTCATTTGTCCCATGACTCAACACATCCATAACCAGATTAAAGCGCTAAGGACTTTAAGACGACCTCCTCAAACTGGGATCTTGTCTGTTACTCCCGACCCCGGGTCATCACCCCCTTATTGATATCTTGGACAACCCTCACATACTTCTCTGGTCCTCCTTTCTCTCTCATGCACCTCCAGACCTCTAGACATGGCACACAGTTGTAAGTTTTCTCCAAATCACTCATCATATGCAATCCTTTCTGTTTTTCTCAATGTTACTTTATGAGCTATCGCAATGCAAAGACTGCATCAGTTGTTCCTCTCCCTCACATAAAACCAAACTGTACCTCGCCTATTGGTGGTCTTCTCCTCTAAGCATTCTCTTTATACTCCTTTCCCAAATTTTCAATGGGTGCGACATCAGCTTTATCACTCTATAGTTTCCACAATCCTGACTATCGCCCTTCTTAACACTGCAATACTAACATAAAGACTCCACATTCAAGATCCTGTTAAGTCATTTCAGAATGAAAATTAGCACACACTGGATGGAAATTTAACTATAGCTGTCAGATCCAAGATCTAAAAAAAACAAATTTAAATTGTACTGTAGTGTAACAAATTTCAAAGAGACCTAGAAAAGCTTCGGAACTGGTGAACATCTGGAAAACTCACTTTAAAATTGAAAAATTCAAAGTGCTGCACGTGGACAACAGGAACATCAATTACTGTATAAATACAACATGAGATACACGGATGTAAAAGGATTAAGGAGTTTATGTTGACACAATATTAGCTTATATTATAAAATCTGCTGAAAAATAAATCAAAGGACGTTATGCTCAGACTATATGATGCACCAGTAAGACCACATCTGGAGTGCTGTGTGCAGTTCTGGTATCCATGCTACAAGACAGACATAGCAGTACTTGAAGCTGTGCAGAGGAGAACCACCAAGTGCATCATTGGACTTAAGGACATGTCCTACTGTGAATTTAACTTGTGTGGGGGCCTCATTCAGGTATTTAAAAATCCTCAAAGGCTCTGATTAAGATGATTCGGCAAAATTAAACTTATTGGTGAATCCTGTACTTGGACACCAGCAGAGATATTAAGAGGAATGAAGCCAGGAAGCACATCCTTAGTCAAAGAGTTTTAGGAATCTGAAACAAAGTACCGAGCCTTGGAGTTGAAGTAGAAAAGCGTGACAACCTTTAGGAAGCCTCTGGATGAGACACTGGCACAGCTTAGCTATTCGCTATATTAACAATCTTGTTTGTCAGATTTCTTATGTAAAGAAATAAATCTGTTACCAATGGCTATCCAACGGGTTTATGTTGACACAATGCTAGCTTATATTGTAAAATCCCCTGAAAATAAATCAAGGGACATTATGCTCAAACTATATGATGCACCATTAAGACCACATCTGGAGTGCTGTGTGCAGTTCTGGTATCCATGCTACAAGACAGACATAGCAGCACTTGAAGCTGTGTAGAGGAGAGCAACCAAGTGCATCATGGGACTTAAGGATATGTCCGACTGTGAATTTAACTTGTTTGGATTGTGTGGGGGCCTCATTCAGGTATTTAAAAATCCTCAAAGGCTCTGATAAAGATAATCCAGCAAAATTCAACTTATTGGTGAATCCTGTACTTGGACACCAGCAGAGATATTAAGAGGAATGAAGCCAGGAAGCACATCCTTAGTCAAAGAGTTTTAGGAATCTGAAACAAAGTACCGAGCCTTGGAGTTGAAGTAGAAAAGCGTGACAACCTTTAGGAAGCCTCTGGATGAGACACTGGGACAGCTTAGCTATTCGCTATACTAACAATCTTGTTTGTCAGATTTCTTATGTAAAGAAATAAATCTGTTACCAACGGCTATCTAACAGTGTTGGATAAATCCATTTGGAATGAAAATAATTACATTTTCTTCACCATATATTGTCCTTATTATAAATAAGGTTTATTAAGCAAACAAACACATACACAAAAATGAACAGCGCTATCATTTTTAAAGTCTTAAAGCATTTAAACATTTTTGCACATTTCTGTCAAGTTCTACATAATAACCTTATCGACTTGTTTATAACCAAAAAAAAAAAAAAACTTACGTGGCAGCAATAACAACTTCTTCCGTAGTTACAGGCTGTGTACGAGAACGATCTTGTGCACGCCGTAAACGTCTCTCCACAGCAGCGTTACGAGACCTGGGCTTAGGCGCCGATGAGGCATCCATACTTTTTTCCAATTCCTGAAAATGTACATATTAGGAGGAGGGAATAAAAGAAAAAATGAACATCTAAGAACTAGAAATGATTTTATGCACGAAGCCTTCTAGAAGTCAACAGCTTATCATCTACAAGGTCCCTGTCTATCTCTGCAAGTCCTGCTCACTTGCTAGACTTCTTCCTTACATGGCCACCGGGCTCAACCGATCCCGCGGTACGCACTCCTGCTCCCACACCATAATATTACTTCCCAGTTTAAATCACAACTAATGGAAACAAACGTATCAGGCTCTGTTGGATATTAGTTACCGTATGTAAGTTAAATTAAATGACTATTGCTATATACAGTGTAAGAGCCAATCTTAGAAAGTTAAAGCTTGGAGTTAAACCCACATTAGTGTTTGCTTAATTTGAATAGAATATAAATTTCTTTGATAGTCCTAGACGATGGTATAGTCCTTTTCCCCTCTAAGTTCGTATGAGATAGAACTTTCTTACTAAAATGAAGATACAGTGCGATCATGGAGTCAGTTGTTGTTGGTGGTGCGCAGGGACTTAGAAGACCCATTTACAGCATAGAAATAGGATAAGCGTACAGTTTGAC
>NC_053158.1:191928553-192018553 GCF_016835505.1 Polypterus senegalus
AAATCAACCAAAAGTTCAAAAACACTAGCAATTTCAAATGTTTTACAAAAGTTTTTGCGGCACCCCTAGAAAATTCCACGCATCGATTGCTCGACAATGCAATACACCATCGTTTCCATAAATGGGTCACGGGATGCCCATTTTTGGGTCACTCAAAGCGGCGACTCACAATTGTATTCAATGGGGAAAAAGTCGCATACGGTCTGCCAAGGGTCTTGTGATGGGTTGGAATGGGCAGTTAAAGCATTGCTCTGCTATGACCAAAGATGACTATTTTTATCAGTTCTCCAAGCACACAACTCCTACCAATCCCAGCTACAAAACTAAGCAAATACTGAAGAATGTTCACAGTCTCTTAAAACAAAATACAGAATGATTTTTATTGTGCAGAAGAGATGAACGAGCCTTATCGTCAGTTTAATCTCCAATAACATGAGGACATACTAAGTGCACATTTCTGTAGTGTTGCAGATGTAGTCATTTACAGAGGTTACTGGGATAGGGGAGAAGAGAACCACTATTATTTATTTCAAATAACTTCCCAAGGTTTCAGCGGATGGTAACAGAAAGCAAAAAATTAAAACATATGCAAGTGAAGTTATCAGACAATGTGACCCCGGAACTGTAAAACCTTACAACAATGCAAGAAAACAAATACACTAAACAAGTGTGCAACAGTTACGATTGGATAACGACTTTTGAAGCTTAAAATTACAGGAACATAGCTACTAACTCAGCGTTTCCCAACCTTGGGGGTCTCCCGATATGCTAATGTGGTCATGAGACTATATTTAAAAATAGAAAAAAAAATATTAATGTATTGAATAGGAAGTGAATGTCAATATTTCAAACAGCTGTGGTTGCACAAAAGCTCAGATTTCAAAATTGAGGTCACAAACAAAAAAAGCTTGGAAACTTATAAAAAATAATTTGACTGCAATCTTAATGAAATAATGGTCATATTAGGGGCAACTGAACAAGACCCAAACCTCTAGTAATAAACTCAGCAAAAAAAAAAAAGAAACGTCCCTTTTTCAGAACTGTGTATTTCAACAATAATGTTTTAAAAATCCAAACAACTTTACAGATCTTCATTGTAAAGGGTTTAAACAATGTTTTCCGTGCATGTTCAATTAACCATAATCAATGAATTAACATGCACCTGTGGAATGGTCGTTAAGACCTTAACAGCTTACAGAAAGTAGGCATTTAAGGTCACAGTTCTAAAAACGCAGGACACTAAAGAGACTTGTCTACCGACTGTGAAAGATGCCCAGGGTCCCTGCTCATCTGCGTGAACGTGCATTAGGCATGCTGCAGGGAGGCATGAGGACTGCTGATGTGGCTAGAGCAATAAATTGCCATGTCCGCACTGTGAGACGCCTAACACAGCGCTACAGGGAGACAGGAAGGACAGCTGATCATCCTCGCAGTGGAAGACCACGTGTAACAACACCTGCACAGGATCGGTACATCCGAATATCACACCTGCGTGACAGGTACAGGATGGCCACAACAACTGCCCGAGTCACACCAGGAACACACAATCCCTCCATCAGTGCTCAGACTGTCCGCAATAGGCTGAGAGAGGCTGGACTGAGGGCTTGTAGGCCTGTTGTAAGGCAGGTCCTTACCAGACATCACCAGCAACAACGCCGCCTATGGGCACAAACCCACCTTCGCTGGACCAGACAGGAGTGGCAAAAAGTGCTCTTCACTGATGAGTCACGGTTTTGTCTCACCAGGGGTGATGGACGGATTCATGTTTATCGTCGAAGGAATGAGCGTTACACCGAGGCCTGTACGCTGGAGCGGGATCGATTTGGATTGATGGCTGGGGCCATTCCCCCCAGAAATTTCCAGAAACTTGCAGGTGCCTTGGTGGAAGAGTGGGGTAACATCTCACAGCAAGAACTGACAAATCTGGTCCAGTCCATGAGGAGGAGATGCACTGCAGTACTTCAAGCAGCTGGTGGCCACACCATATACTGACTGGTACTTTTGATTTTGAGCCTCCCTTCATTCAGGGACACATTGTGAAACATTTTTAGTTTATGTCTTATGGTGTTGACTCTTTTAGTGTTCATACAAATATTTACACATTAAGTTTACTGAAAGTAAAAACAGTTGAAAGTCAGAGGACGTTTCTTTTTTTGTGGAGTATATAATGAGGAGTTTGCTGGAGCCATCTAATACGCTTGTAACATGTGGAAGCCAATTTCATGCGTAATCTGACCACCAAAGGTCATGCAAAAAGACAATTTCCTGTCAGCGACTGGTAAAGTAGGTTAAAAAAAATAAATAAAATAAATCAGAGCCATTTAATATGCAGATATAGTGCCCTGAGGGTCTGCATGTTTTCCACAGCATCTGTTTGGAATTCCCCCGACTTTCTAGACTTCTGCCCACATCCTCAGATTTCAGGGGGAATCCTATTTTGCTCAATCCAAAAATTAACACATTGCTTCAAAAACACTACCCCAAATTTATTTTTGGATTAGAAGAGGGGGTCAAAAGAGACAGGAAGATGGCGCTGCTCTTACAATCTAAACAATATATTACTTTCAAATATTAAACACTATCAGAAAATGCATAATTCAAGCTTTAACTCGGTGGTCTCAAACTCCAGTCCTGGCAGCCCACAGTGGCTGCAGGTTTTCATTCTAACCCTTTTCTTAATTGGTGACTAGTTTTTGCTGTTAATTCCTTTTCCATTCATTTTAATTGACTTTTTATTTTATTATTATTTATTTTTTTTAAGATTTCTTCCTCTGAATTGCTTTAGTTCGTTCCTTAAACAGAAATGAAATGTGAAGTGAGTGAGCCAACAGAAGACCAACTAAATCAGGGCCTAAAACTTCAACCAGTTACTTCATTATGGACCGAATCTTGTTGCTAATTAAATTCTTTAATTCCATGGCTTATTGCTGCTCTGATTGTGCAATGGCAGACATTTCCAAAATTGCTAAATTTTCTCATTTCTAAGAGCTCTGGTCAAATGTTTTGTGGACCTGAGCAGAACAACATTCCCAAGACCTTCATCTTTATTTTCAGATATTGTATGATGGACACCAGTTTTGGCTCATTTTGTATCTCATTTGTTTGGCTGCTAATTAAGGAAACAGAAACAATTAAGGGGTCCGAGTCTTTAAGAGCAAGTTAATTAAAATGAATGCAAAAGATGTTAATTAGCAGAAAAAAAAAAAGGGACACTAATTAAGGGTAGGGCTATAATGAAAACCTGCAGCCACTTTGGCCCTCCAGGAATGGAGTTTGAGACCACTGTTTTAACTTCTGCTATACAGCATGCACAGAGGACAACCAGCTGGAGGGATCCATGGACTCGTGGGGACTTCTGCAGATCTTACAGAAATCAGCAAGTGGCAGGGATGTGTACGCCCTGTTGTCCTGTGTTTGTGCCCTTTGCCACACTAACTTCTATATTTTTTTTAATTAAGACGACATGTGGGACTTGGCTGGACTGACAGCCGTCATATTCCAAGAACAAACAGTTGGCTTCTTCGCTGGCAGGGACCCACTTTTGACCCAAACCATTCACAATGCAGTTCTACTTCTGCCTGTCATGCTCACTAGCATGAGGAGGAGGAGGTTTGGAGCACTGACACAGCACATTGCTGTGCCCACCATACGACAAACCACCTCAGGATCTCAAATTTGGACCTGAACGCAGCCGTGCAACAGGTGACACCTCAGCACCACACTAGCTTGAATCTAACAGCGTGAGGTTTCTCTTACAGTGGCCAGCTGGATCTAAAATTTTTCCAAAAACACACTTTAGTTTTGTCGTCCCACACACATACAATGCATTTAGTCTCCTAGTTGCCGTTTTAAATGGCACTTCCTGGACAGGAGACTCAATTCCCAGTTACATGAATGGTATTAACATACACACACACCCCCACAGAGTAACAGACTGAGTGTCCACCACCAGTGGTCAGTAGTTGCAGTGAACAACAGACTATAATTCAGAAGTGAGGAGAGAGTTTAGACGGGGTGAAGGACATTCCTGGACGTGTGAATCCCAATATTCCTCAAGTGTACTGAAATAGACCCTTCCTCACCACACGTCTTGCAAGTTGCTTGAAAAGGAGAGGACGACTCACTGCCACAGGGTCAATATAGAACAAGGAATGAGTAAGCACCCTAATCTGGGCTTATACAGTACATTGTTGAAAAGGATTTTGGGAAAAGCAATTTCTGCGAGAGCTAAATATAAGCCGGAGGAATGGAGAGAGCCAACCACTTAGCATTTTTTTTTATACTTGCTGAATTAATTCTTAGGAGCACTGATGATGAGGAGGATGAGGATGAGGATGGATGATGATGATGATACTGGGTGGGACCTCCTCTTTACTCTCAATGCAACCTTATTACTTCATGGCATGGACTTGACAAGATGTTGGAAACAATACTTGGAGATTCCTGTCCATGTTGACTTGATTGTATCACACAATTTCTGCAAATTTGTCAGCCGCACACTCATGCTGCAAGCCTTTTGTTCTCCCACATCAGATCTGGTCACTGAAATAAACTCATGGTCATGCTCATAAAACCAGCTTGAGATGACATTTGCTTTGTGACTTTCTGTGTTATCATCCTGGAAGCAGCTATTAGCAGATGGGTCAACTGTGGCCATGAAGGAATACATTAGTCAGCAACAATACTCAGATTGATTTGGCATTCAAGTCATGACTGACGGGTATTGAGTCCAAAGTGTACTAAGAAAGCATCCCCCATACCATTATAATACCATTACTACTCCCAGCCAGGACTTTTGACCAATAGCAGGTCGGGTGCATGGATTGGTTAGCACCAAATCCGTGTGCCTCAGAAGAAGTCGAGATTGAGTAGGCCAGGATACGTTTTTCTAGTCTTCCACAGTCCAGTTTTGGCTTTCTGTTCTTGGCTGACAGGCGTGGACGCTGACAAGGTCTTCTGTTGTTGTAGCCCATCTGTCTCAAGGATCGTGTTGTGCATTTGGAGATGCACGGGGTGGTTATCCAAGTTACTGTAGCCTTTCTGTGAGCACAAACCAAGTTGGCGCTGACCTCCTTCCTTAGCATCAAACCACACCACTTCCTGCTGTGTTCCAAGTAGAAACTGGGAATCTTAACTAAAGGGGGCCAAACCTACCACTGACCCTTATAAAAACTAGTCACACATTTTCATTACAATGGTGTCTCATAAGCACGTGCGTTGATCCCCAATTCACTGCCTTCATTTTCTTCTTTTGGAATGGCACTCTTATGGGAGTAAAGGCTCAAAGCACTTCCAAGTTTGAAATACTGCCAAAATTAAGAGATGGAAAGTGTAACGCAGCCCAAAGTGCACCAAAAAAGGCAAACCATTCTGCTGGACACCTTGGTAAGTAAACACTTGCGTGGCTTAGCTGGTCAAGCGGTGTGTGTGTCTGCACTGCAGACAATTTGGGATTGCAAATCCTGGGCTTTCATCACAAATGAATAAGAAGTTTGGTCAGGCACTAAACCCGACCAAATTTGTTTTTGAATGTTTCATATTTTTATACATTAGAAGAATCCAGATGAAAACAGGCCATTCAGTCCAACTTAGCTGGCCAGTCCTATCCACTTCATTCTTCTAAAACAACAAGTTGAGTGTTGAAGGTCTCCTGATGTCTACCACACTACTTGATCACTCATTTCATGTGTCTGTGGTTCTCTGTATAACAAAAAAACTTAATGTTTGTGAGAAATTTACCCTTACATTTCCAACTGTGCTCCCATGTTCTTGATGAACTCATTTTAAACTCCTCACCACAGGACTAATTCCCTTCATAATTTTAAACATTTCAGTCGGGTCTCCTCTTAATCTTCTTTTGTTTAAACTGTAAAGGCTCAGTTCTTTTAATCTTTCATTATAACTTCTCTGTAGCTCTGGAATCAGCCCAGTCGCTCTTCTCTGGACCTTTTCTTGTGCTGATATGTCCTTTTTTGTAGCCTGAAGACCAAAACTGCACACAGGACTCCAGATGAGGCCTCACCAGTGTCTTATGAAACTTTGGCATCACCTCCTTGGACTTGTACTCCACACATCAAGGCGCTATACAACCTGACATTGTTAGCCTTCTTAACGGCTTCTGTCTGACAGCTGATAGTATCAAGTCTACCATGTCCCCTAAATCCTTCTCATAAGGGGTACTTTCAGTTTTCAGTGTATTCACGTCCAACATTTTTACTTTCTATGTCCAATATTTTACACTGACTAACATTGATTTTCATCTGCCACAAATCTGCCCAAGCCTGTATGCTCTCCAAGTCTCCATGTAATTATTCAATGGATTCGAGATTATCTGCCAATCCACCTAGCTTGGTACACACACATTTGTGTAGATGTATACACGCCTAGCACACGCAAATGTACCTCCATATATTGTCACGGATACGCATCTGAGGATGACCTTGCCAGCTCTGATCAATTCTGCAGTACCACCCTTGGGTGAGAGGAGGCACAGTCTCTAATGGTCTTGAAGATAGACCAGGAAGCCAATGGACCACACCCCCATCACTTTCAACCTGAAGTACTGTATATACTCGCCAATAAGTCGGGCCTTGATTTCATCGTATAATTTGTGGTATTTTGGAATTTTGATTGTATAAAGTCGAATGCGGAAAACTCACGCTATTGGTCTCCGAGATTATGATATGCTAATGCCCACCTGAGGGAGTAACCACGGAGCACACTGCCTTTGTTTTCTATGTATTGTGCTTACGTGACCACACGGTAATACCTGAACTATACTAAGTGATGTTTGCACTGTTTTGTGCTTTTGGTATCTCACACCCTCATACACCTTTATCATAAGAGCATCCCTTATCTACGATGGAGGGTTTGATCAGAATATGAAGCTGGTTTTAAAAATCGTTGAAGTGGTGAAAGAAATTGGTAACTGCACTGCTGCAACAAAACTTGATGTGTCTGAGAAACTGATGCGAGATTAGAGGAGGCAAGATGTTGTTTAAAAAAAAAAAAAAAAAAGTGTCGCATTTTTGAACGGGCATATAAGTTGGTCTCTCATTTTTATGATCGATTTTTCAGGTTTCAAGACCCGACTTATACACGAGTATATACGGTATATAAAAAGGGCCCAACGCAGGAAGGTGCTCACATGATGGAGATTCCAGTTAGATGGATCAAACATCACTTGGCTTGGCTTTGGTAACGCAACATAAGAAGTGCGAATGTGACACACACACACACAAGAAGAAGAAATGGCATAGGAGGCATACGAAGAGCCACCTTCAAAGACAAGTATACAAGTGGACAAGACCCGAGAAAGTTGCCACAAAAATAACAAGAGTCTGAGGAGTACGGAAATGTGATCGAGGGAGGGAGAGCTGCTGAAGAAATCTTCACCCACACTGAGGAAAGTAGCTGAAAAGAGCACAGAGGGCAAGAAGCTAGCAAATATTTTGAAAATTATTCAATTACCCATCTTTGACAAACTGCATATTATATTTACACATACACACACACACATACACACATATATTCACATATATACATACACACTCTCTCGATACAGGTAGGGCCAGAAATTGGATAAACTTAGCATTACCAAAGTCATCATCATATCTTATCACACCACTGCCGTATCCAGGTAAAACTAGCATCACTAGCATCCTTAAGATCTTCATCGATACATGTAGGGTCTTGGAAACATTCATGGAGAATATGGTCCATTGTTTGGATGGGCTCACACAGGGACATTGAGCGCTTGTTGTGAAGCCCCATCTAAATAGGCTGTCCCTTGTTTTGCCCACCTTTGACCTAGCTCAGTTAGTCAGTCCATTACCAAAGTAAAACTCACATTATACAAAGAAATTCAAGTTAGAAACTCCAATTTTATTCCAGCTTTACCGAGGTAATCTCTTTGGACAGTGCAGGCTTTACTCAGGTAATACTAGGCTTATCCAATTTTCAGGCTTCACCTGTAACATATACATATATAAAATAAGAAAACATCCGGCGTTCATGCCCAGACGTCATGCCATCTGGCATTCACAAGAGGGCAGAAATGTCCAATGAACAAAGGCAACTAGACATACCGTGATAGAAACAGACTGACTGACCATTGTATGTCCATTTAGTAAACTTGCATTCCACTATGCTAGTATGTATACCATGGCATAAAGGTGTGTATGTATGTGATAGTGTAGCGCAGTATACCAGTAAAAAAGTACCAAGACAGCATATGCGGATGGCACTATGTCACACCCACTACACAATGAACCACCTGGATTGGCACGCAAGTGCAGCCAACAGATTTTTTTTTTTTAAAACTGCACTCATTGTGCCTCCGCTATTGTGTAGCTTGCAAAGTTCAACAGAAAGCTAAACAAGGTGACAAAGGAAGAATCAAGTACTGAAGCAAACTGAACAAACTTTACTTGAAAGTCTTGTGCCGTATTAAATCACCAATATTGTGAAACTGTGACAACCTGAATAAAATCAAACAAAATCGATTACAAAAGAAGCACAGTCACCACAGACGAATCAATCGCATCTATTTCTTTAACCAGTAAGACCATGCAGAACACCAACCGAGGAAGAAATGAATGAAATCAATACACAAAGTATCAATTTGGCCGAGACAGCTATAATATAACAATGTTCAAATATTAATGAGAAGAATGCTGTCAAAGTACTTACAAGCTGTGCATTCTGAAGGTTCAGTATAGACAGCTGGAATGAAACTGCATCGCCTTAGTGAAAGCCAAAGCTTTTAAACACTCAGGGTGAGAGGATGGAATGAGATGGCATCACTGAGGACAGAATGTGAGTTCATCATTAAGGATGATGACTCGTGATGGCATTGCAACAGAAAAGGCTGCAAACCCATGGCAGTCCAATACCAGCATTATGCAAATTTGTTCTGTGTCTTTAAAAAAAAAAAAAAAGTATGGCGAGTACGGAGTAGGAGTGCCGATTCTCCAGAAGTAGCCCTGTGACTGTGTGACTAGCAGAAAAGCAAAAATCACCAGCGAGTTCAGCCCCCAGCACATGTAACCTGTACTGTTCTTCCCTGCCATTGAAGTTGCTGCAACGTCCTTAATACCATCCAATGTTGCCACAGCCCTTTTCCTGACAGACATGCTGCGTGCTGGTGCACTAGCTGTGCAAAGGACCCAAAGCCCAATAATGTGGCCGAGGAAGGCCGCACCTTCAATTGTTTGGTCACATAGAGTGTAACAGTAGGTCATAAGTGTGTGACTGGCATCTGTGACGAACACGATCAGTCGGCCTGTGCAATGTGCTTCACTGCCTGCAGCTCTTTTCCTGTCAGCAGTGCTGCATGCCCACACTGCTGTTACTTTCCTATCAGCCACAGCACACCTCCATGGGCCATGAGAAGGACCCAAGGCCCAATTTCATGGCTGAGGAAGCCCACATGACCAACTCATGGGTCGCATTATGCATAATACAGCAGAAGTACTTGATTGAGGTCAAAATCAATGATCAAGGCCCAGTGGTGCATGAGTTTTGCATGACAGACAAACATCCCTTAGTATTTATTTTATACATGGGCACCCCACATCGAGAGAGAAGATGCACCACTACAGTCAGGGTTCTGTTTTTTCTTTTTGGGGTAAAACATGAAGTTTGCATTGTATTTTGTGAAAAATACAATGATTTCCATTATTTGCTTCAGTATTTTTCGGTATTGGTACCAAAGCAATCATTTTAATATCATCCATCCATCCATCTGTTTTCTAACCCGCTGAATCTGAATACAGGGTCACGGGGGTCTGCTGGAGCCAATCCCAGCCAACACAGGGCACAAGGCAGGAACCAATCCTGGGCAGGGTGCCAACCCACCGCAGGACACACACCCACACACCAAGCACACACTAGGGCCAATTTAGAATCGCCAATCCACCCAACCTGCATGTCTTAGTACATACACAGTATGTTTTATGCTCTCTGTATATAAAACATCTTTACCTATTTTTGATATCTGTATAGCCTAAATTACATGCATGCATACTAAATCTCTCATATTTTATATAGGCATACACACACACACATCTATACATATGTACACATACACATTGTGAATTAAACACACTTCAGCTTCAGTCGGGAACGTCTTAAGATGCAAGAACATGAGCCAATATCTCCAAACTAATCAAGAAAGTACTTGCCTTCATTGCTCTGCATTTCAGGACTCAGGCATGATCTAGAAGTTAAAGAAAAAAAGAGTTAGACTCTTGAATAAAATAATAAAAGATTCAAATATTACAACAGGTTTACGGACAGTGAACTGCTGTGACATAGGAGGAATGAAATGCCAACAGATTTCTCAAGAATGTTAACATGTGGCAGAAGATTAAGAGAAGGAAACAGCACCCTTTAATCAGCTGCTAAACCTATTAACACTAAGACTTTACAACATTTTAAAATGAAGTGGGACTAGCATGGGGGGGGACAAACAAGGAGCGATTCATGAAGTCACATGTGGTAGAGTGAGAAATGAAGTCCTTTGCGTTCTTTGATGGTAAGGGGAGCAATGCTGAAAGTAGTAATCTTGGTTTGCTACACACTGAATGGATGAGGAATTGGGTGACTGAAGAGGGTAAAAACGTCCAAGTGTTCTTCTCAATGGGGCAAAACAAAGTTTGCAAATCCCACCAAAACATGACAATGGTTCTCAAAATTTGCCCTGGGGACATTTGTGTCTTGTGTTTTTTTTTTTTTTGTTCCAACCAATTCCTTACTGCTAGTAGTGCATGTCATGAAAGAGACAGCATTGTCAACTCCCATTCTCCGAATAGGATGTAAAGAAATCTGACTAATGAAAGGAGTCCATCAAGCCCGTTTGTTTAGCTAATAGCTAAGCTGTCCCAACATCTCATCCAGGTTCTTCTTAAAAGGTTGTCAAGGTTTCTGCTTCAAACAGAGCATACCGTACTCCTCTTCTGGATGGAAGTGAATTAGTCTCAATCTAAAAAGCACAACTCTTTTGCCCCAAACAACTACCTTCTGATCACACAGAGTCGTAATTCCTTTCACACATGGAGTCGGTCCCAGACATTTCCTGGTACATTCCCAAGTTGAGGGCACATGTAAACAAACCCAGAGTCAAGTATCCCAGGAACTTCAAACCATACAATCTCCTAGGTTAAGATCTAGTATAATTCCCATGAATTTGGAATGAATGATGCCAGATAATTGTAGGGTTAAACAAAAACACAAAATCCACACTGAAGCGGATACTATCAAAATAAGAGACACTAAATGATTGCGCCTGAATGTTTATAGTAGGCTTAACTGCTTAGGCCGAGCGGTTTGAAAAACCAGCAGGAAATTGGCCAAATTCTAAAACAAAGAAGGTTCTCTTCAAAACCAACCAAGAAGAAAATTACCACTGCAGTCTGCTCTACAACTGGGGATTCTTCTACTGGCAAAGTGGTGAAATCACATTTCAGGAACATTAAAAATGCAATAGTGCGTTATCTTTGTAATTCTATGGATTTAACCCTTAATCTGGCTCTCTCTCGTCCATGGCATCCACACTGTGGTCTTGAATAAGCCTTTCATGATTCAAGTATTTTGAAAAAAGGTGGAGAAAATGTTCCATTTGATTTGCTGCCGCTGCTCGCCAAAATATTTCAAGTCAAGTCATTAGATCAATCAAGACGAGAACAGGCCACTCAGTCCAAAGCAGCTCGCCAGTCCTATCCACTTAATACTTTCAAAAAAAAACCCTGAAGTCCCACCGTCTACCACACTACTTGGTCACTCATTCCATGTGTCTAAAGAAACACTTCCTAAAGTATTCACATTTTCAAATGTTCATTCACACATCATCATCTCGATCCACTGGACTAATTCCCTTCATAATTTTAAACACTTCCGTCAGGTCTCCTCTTAATCTTTGTTTGCTTAAACTGAGAAGGCTCAGCTCTTTGAATCTTTCCTCATAATTCAACCCCTGTAGCCCTGGAATCAGCTTAGTCGCTCTTCTCTGGACTTTTTCTGGTGCTGCTGTGTCCTTTTTTGTATCCTGGAGACCAAAACTGCACACAGGACTCCAGATGAGGCCTCACCAGAGTGTTATAAAGCTTCAGCATCACCTCCTTGGTCCTGAAGTCCACACATCGAGGTTCTATATAACCAGATATGCGGTTAGCCTTCTTAATGGCTTCTAAACACTGTCTTTTGATAGTGTTGAGTCCACCACAACTCCTAAATCCTTCTTCTAAGGTGTACTTTCGATTTTCAGATCTCCTGATGTGTATTCAAACCTAACGGTTTTATTTCCCCACATGAGATTTAATGCAAGTGAATGTAAAGCTTTACATCTGAGACTAATCAGCCCAAGGCGTGTGCTGTCCCAAGTCCTTCTATGATAATCCAACAGATTCCAGATTATCTGTCAGTCCACCTATCTTGGTATCATCTGCAGACATAACGAGCTTGTTATTTATATTCCCATCCAAATCATTTATTGATATTAACAATAGCAGCAGCCCTAGTACTGACCCCTGCTGGACACCACTCCTGACATCAGCCAATTCCTTTGCACCACAACCCTCTGCTTCATTGTGTACGAGCCAAATTTGAGTCCATCTACAAACACCACCCTGAACTCCCACTTCTTTCAGTTTGTGGCACCTTATCAAATGGGAGGTCAACTACCTTTTGGATGCCTTTCACAGTTTCCACCTCCTTATCTGGGACTTTTTCTAAATGCTATCAACCTGGGAAATTGCTTGTTCACACATCTTGGAAAGTACGAGTAAATCCCAGGATCTTGGCAGAACCTGGAAATCCTTCTAGAGCTTGACATCTGAAAGATGACATTTGCAAACTCAACCAAGCTAGTGAACCAAAAAAAGAACGCAAACGATAGGACACGGAGATTGAATACATTCCTGTATATCGAAAGGAACGACATCAGTGAGTTTCAACCTGAACGTTGAGAATGTAAGATGTCACAAATATTGGAAACTACTTATGCTGTAGAATCTGGAGTTGGGGCGAGACAACTACTGCAACTTAGCTGAGGCCGTACAAAAAAGTAAGAAATTGGCTGGTATGAAAGTGAGCCACGGCATGGGTTTCGCCCCAGGACAGAGACTGGACTTAATGCATTTTAAATAAAATAAAAAAAAGTGACAACAGGGAGAAGATGGATGGAAATGAAGGGGCAAGTGGAGGGAACCCTCTTTTCAACCAAATTCTAGTGTGGACAAAACGCCAGCCTACCTATCCATTTCCAGGCGCTCTGCCGAAGTAATAGGCTGGGTCCTAAACCTTTCAGAAGTCTTTCTACTTTCCCCAGGAGAAATATAGCGTCTTGATCGCCGAGCCCCCTTTTCCGGTTCGACTGTGGTAGCCAAATCAAGACCTGTGGTTGCCAGCTCTACCTCAGCTTCCCTTGAAGCGTATGAAAAGGAAAAGGAAATGACGAGAGAGAAAAAGAGGACTATGATGAAGTAAACATTAACAAGCCCCCTTTCCCCACTTCGTTCTTGTCCAGCACATTATGCAGGAGATTGTACTACATGCCAACACCATGCATGGCTAAACACAGCAATCCAAACTACCAGGTTTTAATTTAGTAGGACGGAAGGCAGGAAGCCAGTATGATTAGAAAGAACGCCCTTTGAACTTTCACAAGAAAACTTGACAGACACACAGAGAAGGTGGTGAGCTAAGCTTCAAGGTGATGGACGAGATCAAGGCAGCTCTTGTGCAGACAAACAGTTTATTAATGACTTGACTACACACTAGCTACGGACCGTGCAGATGGGAATTAGAACACGATTAGCAGCATTGCAAAATGTCACCTACATATCTTGTTTCTTGCTGGAACTAGCAGTTTCCAGGTATGCATGTCGGAGCTGAGCAACAGAAACTCTCGTGTCTAGGTCAACACTGGCCGTTCGACCCACGGTATTCTGAAGGGAAGGCTGCTTCTTGGAAGCCATTTCCAATCTTCTGAAGACTGCCACCCTTGGGGCAATCCCAAAATCGGACATGGATCGCGTCAGAATTTTGGGTCTCAAGGAGGACCCTTCTCGACCTTGTCGATTTGGTTTCTCCCGAGGTAACACGGAGCTTTTCTGAGGGTCCATTTTTGCAGGGGTTTCCACCGAGCCGTCCATCGAGTCGTGCCCCTGGGATGTTAAGAGAGGCTCTTTAGTCTTTGAGTGTCTTCTCTCATGGAGGTCGTGCTTGACTTCCAAATCTGCAGTCTTGGAAACGTGTTCCACCTCCCTTGGAAGCTCCTCCTGAGTTCTTGCCCTCCGGCGTATTTCAGAAGGCAAAACGGCCTTTCTGCTCTTTAAGAGGCATTCTGTTTTAACTGGCGAGGTGTCATCTTTCACTGTTCCATGGCTGCAGCTGGAAATGGGCTGCACCGACTCTTTCTCCACAATGTCCATAACTTTTGCCTTCTCTTGAATGACGTTGTTCTCCAACCCTCCCACTCTTGCAAATTGGGCACTATAGGAGTTGCTGGAGCAGTCAATATAACCATAAGATGGGAGAGGAGCTGCACTTGAATATACCGCTGCTACCCTATCAATGGCTGAAGGTTCCGAATGAACAGGCACAGACACCTGTGGAGACCTCCTGAGTGGAACGAGATCAGATCGCAAGGCAGAACTTTCTGGAAATCCTTCCTGTTTCAGCAGTCTCTCTCTAACTTTAATTCTTTAGGAAAGAAAAAGGATGAAATCTCTTAATACCAGATCAAGATGCTTCACATTGGTAGGTCACTCATTTTTTAATTAGAAGGAATACATTGACATAATTCATAAAAAGAAGTAAACAAAACATTTAAAAGAATACAGCTTGAGGTGGTGCATTTCCTGAAGGGCTGCGCTAAACCGTTTACCATATGAAATAGTTTTAGCAAAAGCAGCTGCCATCATATCATCTGGGCAACTATTCTCCTACCACCCCCAGATACTTAATTGGCCTTTTACGACTGGAAGAAACTTAACCAATATCCGGTGAAATGTGTTCTTTGCTGCCCAGGAATATTTAGATAGCCGCTGGGCTTTTTGGGTTACATGATGAGTTAGGTCTTATCTAAGCCATTTATAAGGATGTGGGGACAAGAGTGTTTCAACTCTTATTTTGAACATGGATGAATTATCATTTTGGGGAAATTAAGTTACTTTGGACCTCCATCAGTGAGCATCTGTTAATGTATAATACTTTTCTACTTGGTTGCTGGGTCCAGATGAAAAGGGGATTTACTCGAAGTGTGTTGGCCATATCTATATATCTTTATTATTTATTAGATCCATGTGTGGCTCACAATTGGACTCTCGTTAGTTGTCTAGGTGATTTTTGGTCACATTTGCTTGTTTCGGTGAGCTTGTCCCCTTAAGTTTTCTCTTTAGTGTATGGAAGGCCTGCTCAATTGGATTAAAAGTGAGTGACTGGCTTGGCCAATCAAGAATTTTCCATTTTTTAGCGTTGAAAAACTCCTGATTGTGTGCATGCTTTTGTTTACTGGTATGCAATTTGTATCTTGGTTTAGGTCTGTCTCTCTCTCATATATATATATATATGTATATATATATATATATATGTATATATATATATATGTATATATATATATATATATATATATATATATATATATATATATATATATGTATATATATATATATATATATATGTATATATATATATATATATATATATATATATATATGTGTGTATATATATATATATATATATATATATATTTATATTATATTATACACACACACAGTACACGCCAAAAGTTTGGACACCCCTCCTCATTCAATGTGTTTTCTTTATTTTCATGACCATTTACAGCACTCCATCACTCTCCTTCTTGGTCAAATAGCCCTTCCACAGCCTGGAGGTGTGTTTGGGGTCATTGTCCTGTTGAACAATAAATGATCGTCCAACTAACCTGACTTCTGCACAACACAACTGCTAGTCCCAACCTCTTTGATAAAGCAAGAAATTCCACTAAATAACCCTGATAAGGCACACCTGTGAAGTGAAAGCCATTTCAGGTGACTACCTGTTGAAGCTCATCGAGAGAATGCCAAGAGTGTGCAAAGCAGTAATCAGAGCAAAGGGTGGCTATTTTGAAGAAACTAGAATATAAAACATGTTTTCAGTTATTTCACCTTTTTTTGTTAAGTACATAACTCCACATGTGTTCATTCATAGTTCTGATGCCTTCAGTGAGAATCTACCAATGTAAATGGTCATGAAAATAAAGAAAGCACATTGAATGAGGAGGTGTGTCCAAACTTTTGGCCTGTACTACATATATTACACATATACACATAAAAGAGAGAGAGGATATAAATTTGCAGCTAGAGATCCACAAAGGAAGAAAACAAATGAATCGCGTATCAAAAGTAGTTTATTCCTGAGCTTTCAACCCCTGCCAGGGGTCTTCATCAGAGGATAATGCTTAGACTTACATGAATCAAAGGCAATATATAGCAAAAATTATGTTGTATCCGGGGAGGTGGCTAAGTCAGTGTGATCGGGGTTTATTGGTAAAAAAAAAAATAATAATGGTAAATGGCCTGTATTTGATATAGCGCCTACTAGAGTTCAAGAACCCCCCTAGGCGCTTCACAACACAACAGTCATTCACCCATTCACACGCTGGTGATGATAAGCTACTTTGTAGCCACAGCTGCCCTGGGGCGCACAGACAGAGGCGAGGCTGCCGAACACTGGCGCCACCAATCCTTCCGACCACCACCAGCAGGCAAGGTAGGTTAAGTGTCTTGCCCAAGGACACAACATCTGCATTCTCATGCCGAGAGCCAGGATCGAACCTGCGACCCTCCGATTGCTGGACAACCCGCTCTACCGACTGAGCTACTGCTGCCCCTTTATTGCGTGTAAAGTTTTGTTTATTACGAACATGCTCTTCTTAAGTTTGCATATGCTGGATTTATGTCCAAGTGTCTGTTGATGGTGTTCTAATTTGATAGACAAGATTCAGCCAGCTCTCTGGCACTTTTAGTACTGGCTTTAAATTTTACTTGTACATTGTCCCAGTTAAATGTACATGGACTTAGCCACCTCCCTGGCCCCCCACGTAATAAGAAGTGATAAATTGGATGAAAAGAATATTTTAGTTTCTTTTTAAGGGAGACTTCGGGTGTAGAATTTTTCCCACTTGTGGCACCCTCTCGCTTTTGGGCAGCACTTTGAACTGCCACGCAGGTGTTATTTACCTACCACGTGCAGCATACGGAAACTGCCGTGCAGCTTGTGTTCCATGCTGCACCACTTCCGATGGGAACCAACCCTGAACGATTGTCAATCAAGGGATGGTGCTTCATGGAGTTTGCTTGCTTGCTGCTTTACGGGGGAACCCAATCCCTGTCATTGATCATGTGTCCTAACTTCAAGGTACTTTACAGGGGAACCCGACCCTGTGAATCGTCTTCTGATCATCTTTGCGGAAGACACCTTTATCATTAAGGTGTGATTTCTTGCACAGAATATGCTCCAATATGGACCAAAAAAAGTTTTTACGGATGAAGGAACAAAAATAAGGGGGAACCACAAAAGGTTTGATGATGTCTTGCATAACTAGAAATCAAGATGAGTATATACAGTATGTTTGAAGAAAGGCTTGAACCACTTGGCGATTTGTGCTATATTTATTTAATATGTACATTTAAATCAAACAGCAGACAGGACACCTTGGAGTTCAATCGCGCTTGGAAATGACAGAGACAGAAGCTTCCAGTGCTGAAACTAATGAAATGCTTTTACCATACCGTTTTAAAATAGGGGTTTTCTATTCTTTTTCAGTACCAGTATCACGCACAACCCGTGTTTGTATGTGTTTATTTCTGTCCATAAATGCACACACATGCTAAAACAAACAAGTATGAACACAATATTACAACTGTACGGAATCAAATTTTTTTTTTTTTTTTAATTGTCTCCTTGAGATAAGACTAATTTTAGTGAGATGTCGAGAAAAAAAAAATTGTTTTCTTGATAACAAAATAATTTTATCGTGATTTCGATCCTAACTAGGAAAAGAAAATCCGAGCACATTACTCCAGTTTTGATGTCTCTACACTGGTTACCTGTGTCATTCAGGACTGACTTTAAAATTCTGCTTATGGTTTATAAAGCCTTAAATAATCTGCTCCATCTTATATATCAGAGTGTCTTACACGTTATATTCCAAATCGTAATCTCAGATCCTCAAATGAGTGTCTCCTTAGAATTCCAAGAACAAAACTTAAAAGAAGTGGTGAGGTGGCCTTCTGCTGTTATGCACCGAAAATCTGGAATAGCTGACTGATAGGAATTCGCCAGGCTGATACAGTGGAGCACTTTAAAAAACTGCTGAAAACACATTACTTTAACATGGCCTTTTCATAACTTCACCTTAACTTAATCCTGATACTCTGTATGTTCAATTTCCTCATAATAATTACTCATGGTGGCTCTAAAATCCGTACTGACCCCTACTCTCTTTTCTGTTTCTTTTTCCGGTTTCTTTGTGGTGGTGGCCTGCACCACCTCCACCTACTCAAAGCTTCATGATGCTCCAACAATGATGGATGGATTGAAAGGCAGAAGTCTACGTGACCATCATCATGGGTGGTCTCATGGTCTGGAATCCCTACAGATTTTTTTTTTTTCTCCAACCGTCTGGAGTTTTTTTTTTGTTTTTTCTGTCCCCCCTGGCCATTGGACCTTACTCTTATTCGATGTTAATTAATGTTGACTTATTTTGTTTTCTTATTGTGTCTTTTATTTTTCTATTCTTTATTATGTAAAGCACTTTGAGCTACTGTTTGTATGAAAATGTGCTATAGAAATAAATGATGTTGAGAAAGCAAAACTTAACCTTAGCCTTAAACCAGGCTCGCTTAGATTGTGACACCTATACAGCTGAAGCCTTGCTAACCATCTTATTAAATGACGGACACTAACATTATTATTTTCTAAACTAAGGCATACACATATTTCAGCCTGCGTGAGCCGTTGATTGAACAAAAATGTGACATGCTGTTCATTCTTCTGCCATTTCAAACAGGACATGGCTTCAATAAGTCAAACATTAAACGTTAGATAAAATTTCATAATTTAGAGAAAACAAGATATTGTTTTATCGAGATATCGATAAAATTATTCCGTTATCTCAAGGAAACTATAAAAAAAAAAAAACGATATTGCACTCTACTCTCGGCTTCCATACATCTAAGCCTCATTACGTTGTAATTAAAAGCAGCAGGGCCAATGACTGGGGATGGAGACACGTCTGCATTTTTCCTTTTAGCGCCTTTAAGGATCGTATAAGCAGAGCTTCTGAATATACACCACCTCAAGATAAGCAGTGCTTTAGTCTGGCTAGTTCAAGATTAGGACCTGGAAAGGTTAGCCAAAAGTCTGCACAAAGACAGAAAAACCCAGATTGGCATCTTTGTTGTCGAACAGATAGGCATACAGTTCTCAGAACAAAAAGGCAAACAAATCAACTAATGTTTCTATCCCCTAAAAAGGGCTGATTAAAGGCTGCATGAAAACATACATACTGTAAGGTGCATATAATGTTGGAATGTGTTCAATATGTAATGTGAGGTAATTCAATTTGAAATACACTTCTGAAAGTAAAAATGGCACAGAACATAACCCTATGGCCCAAAGAGACATGTACTCAGAAAAATGGAGAATGGAGGCACAAATCTTACCCTTGAACGAGAAGTAAAAAAATAAAAATAGTTTGGCAAAGGTTCCACGTTCAAAGGCTTAGCCCTCATTGTTTGCGTTTTGATTTATTTATGGACGCATCACTCAAAGGTTGGGAGCATGCAGTGAATACAACTTGGTGCTGCACCCACCACATGACAAACCACCCGGATCATTGGGAACAGAGTGCAGCCGGGCAATGGGTGACATCTTAGCACCACACACGGAGGATTTGGATTTAACGGTGGCTGGAATGCCAATCCTGCTACCAAGAGTATATCCTGCCAGTTGGAGGACCTGCTTACAGGGCTGGATGCAGATGAACGTCACACCCAGGATGGAGCAATTACAGGTTAAGGGCCTTACTCAAGTTCACTAGGCATGGCCCTAAAAGGCCCTAAACCTAAACCAAAACCTAAAAAAGGCCACAAACCTAAACCTAAAAAGACACCACATTGAGGGTCTGCCATCAATTTTGGTCTCCTATAAATAGCAAAATGCTAGATATTCAGAGTAACTCGTCATAAACAAATAAAGCGCCACTGGGTGTGAATTCAGCAGTGTTTTGTGTAACTCAGTCACAAAGCAACCATAAGACAGAAGTGAAAGTGACAAAAATACTTACAAAGCAAAAGAGCTTAAGAAGGGTGCGTGCATGTCTACAGGTGTGCAGAATATAAAAAGCATTAATATCTCAAAGCATACAATTATTCAACTTAAAATCCTTTATCGAGCGTATCGGTCTCATTTAAAATCGTCCAAAATGTTTCCAGGGCAAGATCCAACCTGCAAACGCTGCAATCGAGCTCCAGCCTCACTGGGTCGCATGTTTTGAGCCTGCACCAAATTAACATCATTCTGGACCAAAATCTTTAAATGCCTTTCAGACACCCCGATTGTCCCAATCCCTCCTAATCCACTAACAGCTGTGTTTGGTGGGCTCACAGAGGGTCTTAAAGTGGAGGACGACAAACAAACTGTAATGGCCTTTACTACACTATTGGCACGTAGACTTATCTTGCTCAAGCGGAAGAATCCCAGCCCATCTCTGTTAAGTCAGTGGGTAACTAATGTTGAAAACTAACTGAAAACGTAAAAATTTAAATTCTAACTTAATGGGTCTGTTCAAAACGCTTCTAAAATTCTGGCAGGATCTAATCAATGACATTTTAGAATAAGCTTTTTATATTGGGAAGGATTTTCCTCCATCTTTTCTACTCTTAAGTTTTTCTCTGGCTGTTGGCCTTCCTCTTTTTCTCTAGGGTGGATGCCACATTGAATTTGGTTTTGTTAAGTTTAACTTGTTTGTATGGAATGTTACTCATTTTTAATAAATTAAATAAAAATGAAAGCATTAAATATCAAGTGCAACACGGCTGCATACATGGATTAAACATTTTATCACTGGCACAATATGTGGATTATACTTAACATCCACTGTCCAGCAGGGAAGAGGGATTCTTATAATCAAATATGGTGCTTAAGCGCCACCATAAAAGTCCTCACGTGGGCCAAACAATATACTGCACTTGGCTTGCATCTAGACACGCTGAATACTTTCCAGTTTTCAACGTACCACCATTTTGTATGGCGATTGAGAAACACCATTTGAAGAATAAATGTTCAAACTTGCAATTATGAAGTTTGATTAAATATATCTAAAATAAAACCTGTTACAAAGATTGCAAGTAATTCAGAATCCAACCGTTTGTCTCAGATTTAATGTTCATTCATTCATTCATTCGACACAGCTTATCCGAGACTGGGTCACGGAGGATACAGTCTTCCATTTGCATTTATTTGCTTGGCAGACGCTTTTATCCAAAGCGACTTACAAAAGAGGTAAACCTCGTCGAGTAACATTAGGCTTGGGACTGTTTGCTCAGTAAGTGTAGTAGGACAGGCAACAAAAGTGGGATTACCACAAGTGAAAGGATGTAATAACTAATCCATCATCCACCCCACTATATCCTAACTACAGGGTCACGGGGTCTGCTGGAGCCAATCCCAGCCAACACAGGGCACAAGGCAGGAAACACACACCGAGCAGGGCACCAGCCCACCGTAGGGCACGCGCACACACACACACACACCAAGCACACACTAGGGACAATTAAGAATCGCCAATCCACCTAACCTGCATGTCTTTAGACTGTGGGAGGAAACCCACGCAAACATGGGGAGAACATGCAAACTCCACGCAGGGAGGACCTGGGAAGCGAACCGGAGTCACCTAACAGCGAGGCAGCAGCGCCACCCACTGCGCCACCATGCCGCCATAATATACAATCAATTTTACGTCTGTAAATTATATATTTATAGAAATTTGTAATTTAATAAATTATTAATTTACAGCCTAAGCACTGACACCCACACATCCCAACTCGTACTGTGTGATCCAAAAGGTGTCCCCAGGCCATCCGGCAGATATAATCCTACTAGTGAGCTCTGGGCTCTTCTCCGGGGTCTCATCCCAGGTAGTCGTACCCATAAAACCCCACAGCCGCCTCAGTTTGCTCCTCTCGATGCGGAGGGTCAGCGGCTCTACTCTGAGCCTTTCCCAGATGTCCAAGGTTCTCACTCTCGCTAAGGAGTCTCAAATGGATCACCATACAACAGTCAGAACTCAGGACTTGAAAACTTGAACGTTTTCTAAAACATAGTGCCGTAAACTAAAATGCCATATTGATCTGCAGACTGTTGGACTCTAACATACCACAATCACAATACTCAAACAAGTCGTAGTCTTACTTGTCGAAATCTGATATTTTGCCTCTTTAAACTGCTTGGTATTGGACTTCAACTTTGAATCTTTATCTTTCAGTTAACTTCCTTTTTAAATGTGCAAAACTACCTTTGTTGATAAGCCGAAGGCAATTAGGATAAAAAGGTGTACCAGCCTGAAGACACGGATGTACCGTATATACTCACATAAGTCGGGTCTTGAAACCTGAAAAATCGATCATAAAAATCAGACCCCGACTTGTACGCCTGTTCAAAAATGACAATTTTTTTTTACATTTTCTTGCCTCCTCCAATCTCACACCAGTTTCTCAGATGCATTGAATTTTGTTGCAGCAGTGCAGTTACCAATTTCTTTCGCTACTTCAACGACATTTAAATTTAAAACCAGCTTCATATTTTCTTCCGATCGAACACTCCATTGTAGATAAGGGATGCTCTTATGATAAAGGTGTATGAGGGTGTGAGATACAAAAAACACAAATCAATGCAAAAGTTACCTCAGAATAGTTTGAGTATTATCGTGTGGTCACGTAGGCACAATATATAGAAATAAAGGGCGTCTGCTCCATTGTTACTCTCTCAGGTGGGCATTAGTATATCAATCTATTGGACCAATAGCGCGAGTTTCCCGCATTCGACTTATACGACCGACATTATAAAATACTGGAAATCATACGATAAAAATCAGACCCCGACTTGTATGCCTGTTCAAAAATGAGACAATTTATTTTTTTTTACATTTTCTTGCCTCTTCCAATCTCACACCAGTTTCTCAGAGGCATTGAATTTTGTTGCAGCAGCGCAGTTACCAATTTCTTTCGCTACTTCAACGACATTTAAATTTAAAACCAGCTTCATATTTTCTTCCGATCAAACACTCCATTGTAGATAAGGGATGCTCTTATGATAAAGGTGTATGAGGGTGTGAGATACAAAAAACACAAATCAATGCAAAAGTTACCTCAGAATAGTTTGAGTATTATCGTGTGGTCACGTAGGCACAATATATAGAAATAAAGGGCGTCTGCTCCATTGTTACTCTCTCAGGTGGGCATTAGTATATCAATCTATTGGACCAATAGCGAAAGTTTTCCGCATTCAACTTATACGACCGACATTATAAAATACTGGAAATCATACGATAAAAATCAAGCCCCGATTTATCCGCGGGAGAACTTATCGTGAGTATATACGGTAATAAGAAATGTCCGATTGCTTTCATACAAGTTGTTTGAGCTGCTACATCTCATAGGTAGTTCTGGCCAGTTCAGATACCCGTGATTTAATTTTGGGTACCGCAGACAGCCAGCTAACACCTCATATTTCAGACACTAGTTTGATGTTGGACGAGTTTTCAGACAGAGTGGAAAAAGCAGGAGGATGGACTGGAGATTTTTTATCGATGTGCAATGGTTACAAAAAAAAAAAATGGAACACCGCACAGTTAAAACTAAAATGTGCAATCAAGACATTGACACGCGGACTAAATCCGTCCAGGGCACTGCCAACAAAATAAGTTACATCATCCTGGCGGACTCCGCAACTAAAATGATTCACTCTGTACTTAATGATGAGTCATTCTGGTGACTTCAAACAAGGCATCAGGTGTCTGTCTGGCACGTTCCATTCATGGACACTACAAGCTGGAGCTGCTCTATCCAAAGATTAATGAAGTTAAATATAAACCTGTGGCACAGTCACAGCACGTCCGACTGCCACCTACGAGCCACTCGTTAACAGCAGCAGCTCTCTGATATCCAAGCCAGATGATTTAGGTGTGTCCGTTTTGTTAAATTTAAATTTATTGGGGGTGGAGTATTCTGAAAAATTTTAATTTGGCCCTAAGAGGAAAGTATAATTTAATCCAAGGTAAAGAAATTCCTTTAGCCCAGAGCATTCATGCTACAAGTGCTGGTAAGGCATTTAAAATTTACAAACTGAGACTGAAAATTGAAGCAATCACTGCGGTCACTCATTACTAACCATTTCACTTTAAGGAACATGGCTGAACTCTTACAAGTATTTGAGCTCTTGTTCAGAGTTTGAATTTTCCCTTACCTGTCCCATCATTAACATCCTTGAACCAGAATGACGGCAGACGCTGAAAAGTATTAAGTGATCATGCATACGGTTGCAATTATTTTGCTTTTTTTTTTCCCCAAACCTGTGAAATACTCGGATCTAATGTCTGTGTTGATGGTCTATCACATATTTAAATACTGTATCCATATATTTAAAGAAAAGGAATATGCACGACTTTATTGGAAAGTAATGTAGATAACTTGGGAAAACAGGATTATGATGAAGCAGCCAAGATAATTCATGTACAGGTATTCTAACGATGGGGCACAGACTACAAAATGTTTAGCCATCTCGGTGCCCATCACACAGACAGGAATCTGCAGCTATAGACGTGCATGGCTTCTAGTTTTCAAAAATCTAGCGTACACAGTCACACCTTTGCCTTGAAGGTTATGTATGATATGACAGACAGGAATCGAAACTCTACAATGAGGGACTATACAGTAACTGGCTAAGTCTAGCCAGAAAATTGCCTTGGAATCCTCAGAAGCAGTGTGCAGGGAGACACATGGACGTGGAGGGCACAAAGGTGGAAATGGAAATTGACATTGCATGCTCTTTGAGAAATATTTCACCACCATTGTGGTAAACTAATGGAGTCAATCCCGGTTATCTAGAGTAGGACAACTGCTCAAGAACACAGAATAGAAACAGGAAGGAATGAAGTATACAGAAATACACTAAGCATGAGACTCATGTCCTTGCCGTTCACCCAGAGCGAGGGTCGGGTTCAGAATTCTAGGCCATAACGGTTAACCACAAGTCACACTCGGGGTGAAATAGAAGGATAATGCATTATAGCGTTATGGCCAAATAACTCTCAGAATAGTATTTGCCTGCCATCTGGTGGATGAACCATTATGCTACCAAAAAAAAAAAATTCTATGCTTTCTGCCACTTTACGGTAACTCAACAATATTCATGAGTGGGTCTGAGTTTCCAACAAAAATTACAATGGCAAACGGAAGGTCATAAAGGCAGTTTTAGAATGAAATGAAACTGAACATTTGCTCAAATAAAATGATAGTGATGGTGAAACACGGATAGCGAAACAGATTCATATTGCACTATACGACTGAACTACTATGATATGCCTGATGACTTTAGTCTCATGAATTTTCACTGTGCTGCAAGTACGTTCATGGTAAAATGATTGTGATCAAGCTGAACAAACAACAAAAGACATCAGCCTCCTAAGCACTGTTCACTAGGTGACAACTGTCAACATTCGAGTCAGCAGAAATGGTGAAGTTACTAAGCATTGTGCTGTGGTAGCCAACACCACCACAAGGGGCACGTCGATCGCGCAGATCAGGCAATGGCATTCTACCATCTCATACTCGGACAACATAAAAAAAATAAAAGTGTGCAAAGGAAAACGCTTCTACCGTCCAGATTGGGGCCTTGTCGGGGGACTGTTACAAAACACGGGACACTATGGACGGGTACTACATCAGCATCAGTACAGCAGTGGGAAGTCTGGCTGATAAATGGTGAATAAGCAAAGATGTTGAGCCTTTGAATGTTTAAATATATTCCTTGTATTTAAGGGAGATCGATTGATCTAGATAGACATATATAGATATATCTGTATCTCTATCTATCTATATCTCTATATCCATCTCCATCTATATATATATATATATATATATATATATATATATATATATATATATATATATATATATATATATATATATATATATATATATATATATATATATATATATATATATATATATATATATATATATATATATATATATATATATATATATTTCCATCTATCGAGATATATCTATTGTGGTACATGGCCGGCCGTTCATCCCAGCCAATACTCCCAGGCCGCCAGATGGAGCCCTCCTTGCAGCATAGAGGTGCCCCGAATGCCAGCAGGGAATTATGGACAATGGACTTGTAATGCACAGCCCTGCTGGATACCATGGGGGCCGACAGGAGTCGCTGCAGGGAGGCCCAGAGACTATTTGCCTTACGCCCAGGAAGTATGTCAGTCACGTGGACAAAGGGAACGATGTGCTTCCTGGGTGAAGAAAAGGATTTTTATCTGACCCGGAAGTGTTCCAGGTCACATGGACAGAGAGGGTGAAACGCTTCCGGGTCAAGGAGTATAAAGGACTGTGGGAAATCCCAGATGGACGAGCTTGGGAGTTGGGAGGCAGGGTGGCTAAGCGTCTGGGAGTGGTTTATTGATTATTGTGTAATTTGTTTATTGAGTATTGTGGAGAGGAGAGTGTTTTGTGCACTTTATTATTTATTATTATAATAAATCCTATTATTGGACTTTCATCTGGTGTCTGACGTGTGGTCTGAGGGTACAGGAGTGCGAGGAAACCTTAAACTGTCACACTATATAGATATATTTATCTCTCTCTCTAGCTATACAACTATCTAGTATAAAGTGTCTTTTCTATCTATCTATATGTCATATAGTGCCTTTAATCTCATATAAATAATACCCTAAGCCTAAAAGTGCAACGATTTTATGTGACTTTTTTGTAATGCTTTAAATCGGGCTTATTTTAAAACCTACATATATATGTTTGGTATCATTCTTTTCAGAATTCATTGAACTTGTGATGTTGTTAGATTTTCAGATTCTTATTCAGTTTTTAAATCATACACTAAAAAATATCAAGAACTCACATCCCAAAAGAACAAGACTGTGCCAAAAGATTTAAATCACGCCCGGGGCCGGAAATAAAACACAGAGTAGGACAGCTACAGTACAGGCTTTTAAATGTTTGAAGCGCCGTGCAAAATGCAGATCACGCAGCACAGCAGCAGCAACAAGCCAGTAGCTGATCAAGCAAAGAGGAGTTTAAAAAAAAAAAAACACACTGTTTCCCATTGTATCACCGTTTAAGATGGGGTTTCGGAGGAGCAACCCCGTCTCCTTGGGGTGCGTTCAGCCCCCTCTTCACAACACGAGTGGCAGAGACACGAAGTGGCTGGCACATAGTGCAGGCCGCGAGGGTTGGCAAGCGATGCGAGTAGCGGGACACCCCCTAGTTAAATAATAAAAGGTTGAAAACGGAAGTATTTTTATGTGTATTGTCAAAAATAAGGAACAAGTTTTGAGATAAGGTAGCAATGTCTCCTCACGATGGTGTCAGAGTGTCGGAGGTGTTGTGTTGCATATTCTCTACATATGCAAGAAAAGATCCTCTCTGTGAAAACCTATGATGAAATAAATAGTAACAGACATATTTCGGCCTTCCGCAGGCTAATCCATCATATGTGCTGCTGCTCCACAGATACCAATATAAAAACACGGGGATACGTGGAAAGTCCGAGTGATGAGAGCTTCACGGGTTTTTCCATGATGATAGGCCGAGTTCAATGCCAAATAAATATGGAATGTAAATGGTAATTTTTGAATGCAAATGAACAAGTACAACTAAATAACTGATCTGAAAATGGTGTGATGTATGCCAGAGTTCATAGCTGCAATTCTTCTGAACAAAATGCCATCACACAAAAAAAAAAAACCAAAACCCCAACAGAATGCTTCGATTTTCCATAGTACAGTGCTGCTGCTGTATGATCGTAAATGCATTATTTCTGATGACTTGTCCTACCACAAAGGTACCACCTGAGGAAAAAACAAGCAAAATTATATAGTAAAATAAATAAGTTCCACCTCTAGTTGTATCTCCTATTAATAAATTGTGTTAGAGTAATACACTACTGTGGAAGAAGTGCAATATGGTAGAGAGCAGATTTACAGAATGTTGGTAGACTGCTACATTAGTAACATTAGGGCAAAAAAGTGAATATTTGTTAAATGGGTCGATTTAATGTAATTAAAGTTGAACACCAACTAGGTATTTTTTTCCTAAATTAGTTTGTAGTATTAAAAATGCAAAACTACAAACGTCAAATTCTGTGGTGAACACAGTGAAATGAGTTAGCATCAGTATTGTTAGGAATGGTCCAAGTATTAAGACACATTAACACCACTGAATACCTGGAGGGCCAGCTGATAAGAGAAGGGGTCTCGCCTTCCGAATCTTTCTGGAGACACCAGTCGCTCTTTGGTTTTACCACGAGGCTACACAAAAGGTGGCAAAACACAATCATTGTGAATCAAGAACAAAGATGGCAAATTCAGGAAGGACACATGCTGACAAGGGTAAACCGCTTAATGATCTCCAAGGTATCCTTACCTGTGTCCAGCTACAGGACCCAAAAGCTCCCAGAACTTGTTCCCTACACAATAGTAGAGGGTAATCATCAAAAATGCCGCTAGGTATCAAGTGTCCACAAGTCTGGTTAATCAGTCCGCAGAGTGGCATAGTGCAGACCTGATAGGCTGCTTATTTCCAGAGCTTACTTAATCGTTCACGTATCTTCGCCAATTTTCACCCAAAGTCACCATTGTAGATTTTCAAGAAACAATGCTAATTGTGTTTTTTGACATTGATAGACTTGCTCAATAACATTAATCAGTGACATTGCATGGATCTGCTGAGCCATCTATGAGAAAGCATCGGGGAGAAAAGTCTGGAGCAGTGATGCATTGCACTTTGCACCATGACGGTAAACGTCTCCATGCACCACATTGTCAGTCGAGGAGATTTTGACCAAAAACAATTTGATTGTTGCTTCACACCCTCTGTATTCTCCAGATTTCTCTCCCTGTCACTTCGGCTACATTCACATTACAAGCCTCACTGCTCAATTCCGATGTTCTGCTCAAATGGGATTTGCCTATTTTGACTGTTCACATTCATAAGTACAAGTGACGTGGATCTAAATGTAACATTAGCGCCAAGGGTCCTCCAAAACAGCACATTGTGCACATTGATATGTTTGTGCACGAGTTACCTGTTTCACCACCAACAGCAAATATTTGCAAGGCAATTTGTGATAGTAAAAGCTGACAAAATGGACATGCTAGCAACTAGTGCCTGTATCGCAAATTCCTCTGGAGGACAGCAAACAGTCAAATGTATGTGATTAGATTGAGAAGACGATAAAAAGACAGACGGATTGCTTTTGCTGTTATCACAGCTACTGCTGCACCAAGAGATGAGCGAGTACAAGAGATGAGCCAGCAATGGTAGGACCGTAACTGTTGTCACAGCAGCAGCTCGCCTCCCTCCATTGTTGTTTTGCTGTGGTGCCAATGTTGGCTGATGAAGACACAGCTCATCTCATGCTTATACACGACCACATGTTTTTAGAACACCTTAGTTTTTCCAGTTTCTCTACAAATGTAATCAGTCGAAATGCAATGAATGACCTAAAATGGTGAAAAGGTAAGCAGTGATTTGCCAGAGGTTTAAACAGAAGTTTGAGGTTAACAAAAAAAAAAAGAAAAAAAAGATGTTCTGCGAAAATTTAAGTAAATAAAGCCAACTTGTGTTGATTACTTGTCTTAAAGCAGACTTTGTTTCTACACCCTCTGAAGTACTATTTGGACAATAGTCCAGTGATAGTGGCAAGAAAGCAGCAATTGACAAATGAAATGAGAGCATTGCTCAATCCCAACAAGATGAATTCAGATGCAGGACACTTGTATAGGCATTATAACATCAAAAGCATATCCTCTTCCCTTATCACCTCATGTTGTTCACAACATATTACTAAATTTACAGCCTGGGAAACGAAGACATGCCGATACCTCAGGCAACATCAAAAAAACTATTTGGGAAAAGATAGATTAAAGAGTTTGAGCAAAATCCATCCATTACATTGACAGCCAGCCAATCAAGTGCATGCAACAATCATGTGTTGTGAAACCACCAGCATGAAAATTTTATAATAAATGTGCCTCATCTGAAAGCAACATCAGAAGAGAAACTGCGACGATGGAAGAGAAAGAAAGACGCATGTGACCAGTTTTCATCCGATTGTCAGTTAACAACATTTTCATGAACATCAATCGTTAAATCAACACCGCCCTGCGACATTCATCCTTGACATCACTAATTCCTTTCAGTAAGGTTTTTTAAGACTATTTATTCAGACTTTACTATCAATCTTATTTTCTATTTCTTATTATTGTTCTTTAATAAATATTAGCTTGTTTTCATCTTTCTATACTTTGTCTTTCTATGCAGAATGATTGAAGTAATAAAGCAGGTTTTTGAGCACCTGGAGCAGCCAGAGGTTTGCCATACTCTCTGTGCTGTGAGGTGTATTAAGGCGGAGGGTCAGAGCTCTCCCGGATAGTAGGGAACAGTACGCAAAGACAGACATCTTTGGCTGATAAATGGTGTATAAGCAAAGATGTTGAGCCTTTGTAGGTTTAAATATATTCCTAGCATTTAAAAGATAGATCTTTCTCAATATTTATATATTATATAGAGTCAGATAGATAGATTTATTGTATGTTGTTCATGCTAATAAGTCTCTTGAAGTGCTAGGAGAGTGAAAAGTTGTGTTATTCTTATAGCAGTTGTGTGGTTTAAAGTGCTAGAAGTTAACCACCTGTGTGTGTGTCATCCATAGGGCACTATTGTGGTTAGAGTCTGTGCGTGTGCATTTTATACACACACACACACACACATATATATATACACACACGTGTGTGTGTGTGTGTTATTCTTAGGGTGCAGGAGTAGACCAATCCAATAAGTGTAAGGGGTAGATAGTGACTATTTTTATGCCTGTGTTATCTTCTGACAGATAACGTCTTCACATCCTAGTTATATTAGTAAGAAATCTTTTAGAACTGATCAACTGTGAATTTCACCTTGGGGATTAATAAAGTATCTATTTGCTTGTTTTTAGAAACAAAATAAGCCGGAGAGGCTGCCTTTTTATGGAATAAGCAGTTAGTACAAAGGAACTGGGAGATTTGACCCAACATTAACATTATGCCACCAAAATGAAAGTCAAACACAAGGAAGCCTAATCATGGAAAGGACAGTCCCATGGTGATCTTTAAAAATATCACTCAAGTAACCCCAAATCAACCCGAGTGAAATGTCTGAAGTGAAACCTGACCATTAATTAAAAAAAAAAATACAGGTTTACTGCCAAGTTATAAAATTTGAGAAGGGTACTAAAAGATAAAGTCGGAGCTATGAAGTAAACTGTGAACATGCAACCTTAACAGGACAGGCACTGTAGTTCTGAAACACCGCCAGGAAGACTTCAGCTCCTTTCCGGGGCTTCTTTTATGGTTTGCTGTCCGGATAAGGAATACGGGTCAGTTAGTAAGACCAGGGCATTGTGAGAAAAGCAAGCCAAGTAGAAGAGCGGGCAAGAGGACGGAAGGCAGAAAGTAGGACTTGTTTTTTTGGAGGTGTCCAGTGGGCAGCACAGGGTACTACTGATCATAGGTCATGCTATTCTGGAAAAAAAAAAAAAAAGGACAGTTGGCACCAGTGTATCCCAGAATACTGGGATTTTCACAGTATCAGGTCAGGGTATGCACAATCTACGTTTTTGTCCTTCACAGGTGCAATAACATTTTGCTGTCATTTCTACATGCTGTGACCAAAATGAATGCAAATCCCCTTAAATGAAAGTCTGCACCCTGCACTTTAATCACAATGTCTGAATTGTTTGATCAGTAATTTTAAACTGTGGTGCAGAGAGGGAAATCAAAAGAAAAAAATGGGTCTTTGTCCTAAACATTACGGAGGGCCCTGTATTTAAAAGGCACACATTAGGCAACTTTAAAATGAGAGCGCCTGTGTACCAGGCGACAACTCTCAAGTGAAGGTCAAACCTGCTCAGTTCTTTTGCTTACTGATCATGCGGTGCCAAGTTCACGGCTTGCCTCTCTGGGCAAGGAGGGGTGATGGAGGTGTGGGGTCCCGAGAGATTTTTTCACAGGCGATACCATGAAAGACCAAAGGTGGTCATAAGGCAAGTGACTTGGAATTGGCTTAAAAATGGATGGGGTGATTGTGATATAGCGGGTCACGGCTTCAAACGAATGCCCAGTTTTAATATTCAATCCGTTTGGCCGTGTCAGTGTCCATGGGCATGCTCGCACAGCTGTGGGGAGTTGATGAGGTAACTGGGGCGAGTCACACCTGCACGTGAGGGGGGCGCGATCATTCTGAATTGCTTCATCGGCTTCCTGGAGTGCGGGATTGAGACGCTGTACCCACGGAGCCGTATAAGTACAGTGGAAACTCGGGTCACGAATGTCGCGGACCACATACAAATCGGGTTACGACCAAAAAGTTTGCCAAATTTTTGCATCTGTTCACGACCACACACTCTGTATACGAACAAGCCAGTTTCCCTTCCAGTTCGTACGCGCCGATGATTTCTGCACGTGTTCAGTCTCTCCCTGTACTGTACACTGTTCTCAGTGCATCACGCAGAGGGACTTTCCCTCAAAACTGTAACCTCCTCTCGACCCAGCTTCCTCTTGTGGTATAGCCGGTCCACAGCTCCCGTCAAAAAAAGGCCAGTTTTAATAAAATAGTCACCGCACTCATGGCTTAGCGAGGGGCCGTGGTGGTGTGCAGCCCGAAGTGGTTTCTGAGGAGTTTGGGAGGTGGGCGTTTCTTACCTAAGTGCACAGGTGAGAAGCGGCCCGCATCCGAAATTGCCACGACTACCACGTCCTCTTCATATATAGAAGCGCGAGTCGGCTAAAGGGAAAAAGAAGAGAACAGGAAAGAACGGGAGGCAGGGTGTTTGTCTCAGTGTTATTCAATGTTTTTACATTTAGTTTGCCATTACGCTGTGCATTCTATGGTATAATTAACTTTTTTTGTGCTTAAAAATCTTTAAAGAAAATATATTTACATATAATTAATCCGTTCCAGACTGTACGAACTGTATTTACATACCATTCAATGGGGGAAAATTACGGTCGTGACCTGAGGCTCCACTGTACAGGCCAGCACAGGAAAAAGGAGAACAAAGAAATGGAACAGGAGCGAAAGAGGGGGCTTGCAGAATGAGAGTGCGGCATTGGGGTATGAGAGAGAGAGAGAGAGAGAGAGACAGCAGTGTCAGGGGTCCTGTGTCGGAGCGAGGAATCGTACCCACTGAATGTGTGGCATCCTCTCCAGGGATCCGAAAGACAACTTTGAGGGCATGAAGGATAACGAGGGGACAACTGACCCCGAGCGTTCTGGCAGACGCCAACGGAGGAAGCCAAGACGGGGGTCGGGAGTGAGAGGACCGCAGCTGCTGAAGTGTCTGCCAGTTGAGCGAGCCTTGGGTGAGCTGGGGAAACATGGAAAGAGTTGTGCTCGACTCATCTGTCGCAATGTCTGTTGCTGCTGGTTTTTATTCTAGGTTTTAGCCTGGTTTTCATATGATTTATGGATTATGTATTTACTTAACTTTGAAGCACTGCACTTTGGACACTTCAGTTTTGACTTTTTTTTTTTTTTTCTCCCTAATAAAAGCACTTGCACACTTTACACCATTATTCCCCTTGTTCCATGTGTGATTTGTCCTAATCTGCCAGCTCATTCGGTTACATTACTGATGGTGTTGGGTTCCAGAGGCTCTTTTCTCTTTTGGGAGCGGGCAGCACCTGCCCCATCACAATGATGGTCAACATAAAATTTTGCGGAAGCTTATAGATACAGACATACTATGAAGAGATTGGTATCGTTTGACCTTAAAAGAGGAAGGATGAAGCCTTTTTACAATGACCGGCATAAAACAAAAGCAGCATACGTGGAGTCAAAATAATGTTAATATTTGAATGGCAGAAACAATTTATTCACAAAACATACTTCATATGTGCATGATGGTTTACAGGAATGCCTCAACCTGTTTCCAATCACGTTCAACACTTGTACCATACGTGGCACAAAAATTGTATACATAGTAGTGCCATTAGTGTTAACATAATTTTGACTCACTTTGTATTGTCCGAGCACAATCTGACAGGCTTACCTTCCCTCGGGGTGACACACTGTCAATGGAAACTGCCCTCTGATATTTAATTAATTCCTGCATTTTAAAATATCTTCTTCATTCTGCTGCTCCCATTAGGGGTTGACATAGCAGATCATCTTGTTTCATATCCTCCTGTCCTCGTCATCTTGTTCTGTCACACTCCTCACCTGCATGTCTTCTCTCACCACATCCATAAACCTTCTCTTAGGCCTTCTTCTTTTCCTCTTCCCTGGCAGCTCTATCCTTAGTACCCCACTCCCAATATACCCCTCATCTCTCCTCTGTACATGTCCAAACCAACACAATTTCACCTCTCTGTCTCCCTACCGTCCCACCTGAGCTGACCCTCTAATGTCCTCATTTCTAATCCTGCCCATCCTCGTCACACCCAATGCAAATCTTAGCATCTTTAACTCTGCCACCTCCAGCTCCGTCAAATAAAAAAAATGACTTGAAATTGAACTAGGAAAACGATGGGTGAAATCATGCCAGCACTTGATTAACAAAAGCTGCTTTGAACACAGAAAGACCACCTTGCACTTGCAAGCTATACAAGATGGATTTGGGGATTGAGGTGTTTAAATGAGGTGCAGTTTTAGCTTCAGGTTAAGTACGTACAACAGATAGGAAAATAGAATGAGGTATTGACGTAAGCCCTGCTAAGCGTTCTAATGAGCTCATATATTAAATATGAAATTCCTTTTTAGGCGATTAACTCAGAATCTTGAGAGGATGAACTAACAAAGCATAACTTGTAGAATTTTGCCCTAAAACTTAAACATGTCAAGACAATAAGTATGTTTCTGAATGTTACCGTCACTGAGAAAATTAGAAGAGCGACAGTAGGCTGTGGCACTTTCCCGGCTGGGAGGCCAATATTTTGGAAGGAACCAGGGGAACAGTCGTGCATGGGACAGCGCCTTCCCGGGAGCACTAAATGCCAGCCCCAATGGGTTACAATGGCACCTCAGATTTCTGCATGGCTTCATGGGAGTTTGCTGCAACCCTGTTCAGTTCCGTGGATGCCACCAGGGGGAGCTGTGGAGTGGCAGAGTCCTGCTACTCTGGGCTTTCACCACACACCTGGGAATGACCCCAGTTCTTGCTAATGACCCATCTGAAGCACTCCTAGCATCAAAGGAGTCACCTCATTTCACTCGTGGAGGCAGGAGGATGAGGACGCCACTTGCCAGAGGAGGGGCTGGGGCAAAATGAGGAAGAAACAAGGAACAAAAGAAAGGACTGTATTGCATTGTGCTTTGGTGTTTGGGGACTCTGCTCCTGCTCTTCCCCACTATAATAAAAGGTGTGCTGTGTCTGTGTCGGGGTTGGGCAGCTGGTGTGCCCTCTGCTGGCCATATTAGGCACCACCTGAACAGCTGCTTATCCGTACAATAACCTACCCAGCCAATCACGTGGCAGCAGCACAATGCAAAAAAAAAACAAAAAACCTGCAGATACTGGTTAGGCGCTTTAGTTGATGCTCAAAATCAAACACTTGCAGGAGATAAAAATGTGATCTCTGTGATTTCGACCGTGGCCCGATTGCTGGTGTCAGATAGACTGGTTTGAGTATTTCTACAACTGCTCATCCCCTGAGATTTTCACGCACAACAGCCTCCTGATTTTACTCAAAACCTCCAATGAGAAGCAGCTCTTCAGATGGAGAAAGCCCTAATTTGATGAGCGAGGTCAGAGGAGAATGGCCAGACTGGTTCGAGCTAACAGTAACACTACGGTGTCCCAGACTAACCACTCTGTACAATCGCGGTGGGCAGAAAAGCATCTCAGAATACACAACATGCAGCTCCAACCACCTCAAGGATAGAAAGCAGCAGAAGACCACGTCGGGATCCACTCCTGTCAGCCAAGAACAGAAAGCGGGGGCAGCACTCGACGAAACTGGACAGTGGAAGACTACGGGGGGTTTGGGGGGAAAAAAAACCACAGCCTGGTCTGCTGAAGTCTCAATTTCTTCCATCCATCCATTTCCTAACCCGCTAAATCCGAATACAGGGCCACGGGGGTCTGCCGGAGCCAATCCCAGCCAACACAGGGCACAAGGCAGGAACCAATCCTGGGCAGGGTGCCAACCACACTAGAGCCAATTTAGAATCGCCAATCCACCTAACCTGCATGTCTTTGGATTGTGGGAGGAAACCCACGCAGACACGGGGAGAACATGCAAACTCCACGCAGGGAGGACACGGGAAGCGAACCCGGGTCTCCTAACTGCGAGGCAGCAGCGCTACCACTGCGCCACCGTGCCGCCCTCTCAATTTCTTCTCAATCTCGGTACAGAGATGGTAATGTGAGAATTTGGCACCAAAAGCATAAATCCATGCAACCCACTTGCCTTGTGCCATCAAGTCCAGGCTGGTGATGGTGGTGTAATGGCACAGGGAAGATTTGCTTGACATAAATTAGGCCCCTTTAATTACAATCATCACTTAAATGCCACGGCCTGCATGGGCATTGCTTCTAACCACGTACATCTCTTTGTGGCCACAGCCGTCTTTTATTATTATAATAAATAATAATTTAATTAATAATTATAATAAATAATAATAATTACACATAGCGAGTTGGGAGCATTTCAACCACCACTAATGTGCAAATTCCACCTGGATGATGGGATGGCAGCCATTTCCACGCCAGTATGTGGTTAGGTGCTGAAGTGGTGAGAGTGATAGCCAATTAGAGACATGGGATGATTAGGGGGCCAGAATGACTGGGCTGTGGTGGGCAGTTTAGCCCGGACATTAGAGTACACCTTACTCTTTACAAAGGATTCCCAGGGATCTTTTATGACCACAGATGGTCAGAACCTCAGTTTTATGCCTCATCTAAAAGGACAGCACCATTTTTACAGCACGCTGTCCCTGTCACAGCACTGGGGGCATTGGGATCCTCACACAGACCACAGGTTAAGCGCCTCCTGCTGGTCTCACCAACACCTCTTCCAGTAGCAGCCCAAGCTTTTTCCTAGATGGTCTCCCATCCAAGTACTGGCCAGGCCTGAACACACTTGGCTTCAGGTGGTATGGCCGCTGGTATTTCCAGCATGGTAATGCACCATGTCACAAAGAAGTCATCTCAAACTGATCTCATGAGCGTGACAAAGAGTTCAATACAATGCAATTTATTTTTGTACAGCCCAAAGTCACACAAAGAGCGCCACAATGGGCTTTAACAGTCCCTGCCATGACTCTAAGAAAACAAGGTTGGGTGTGCATAAAAAAAAAAAAAAAAAGGAGGGGTTAATTGTTCCCCTTGCTCATTGTTCTTTGGTGGCCTTCACAATCACCTGATCTGAATCCAACCGAACACCCTTGGGATGTGGTAAACCTGGACGTTTTGCAGCATGAATGTGTGACTGACAAATACAGGGTGTCCTCGGGTTACGACACAGTTCATTCCAACAACAGCGATGTAACCCTAGCCTAAGCCACTTACCTATCCTAACACATTTGCAAAATCATAATCTAGAACATAAAAACACAAGCCACAGAAAAAGGACATAAATATACTGTACTGTAGTAATAGAAGAAATGACAAAAAATGTGTAAAAAAAAAAATTCCTTACCTTTATTCCTTCTGCTCTCATTACAATGTCTAATTTCACTTCCATCATGATGGCTTTCCTCTTCTTCGACGCACTACCATCTGAAGACACCGACTTTCGTTAAGGAGCCATAAGAGCCACAGAGTCACCAAACAAAGCCACACAAACGGAACATTTCCTCCGCGCGCAACAAAACTAGTTCGCCAACTCCCTCACTCGTGCACTGCGTTACTGCGTATTCTTCCACTGCGCGTAACCAAACTAGTTTGCCCACGTAGTCTGTACGTACGACGCTAACGGCATAAGCCAAAACACTCATGTCTCAATTTATTTATTTATTTATTTATTTTTTAAGTTTTTATGGGCGCGAGCGTTATAAACTAGAAACGTCGTAACCCGAGGACTCCCTGCATGCAGAAACAATCCTATCACCATGGACCAGAACATCTTGTGGAATCCAGGCCCAGCCTAGTACTAGTATACTGTAGTGCTTGTAATAATTTGCTCAGGAAGAGTAAGTTACTTTTAGCAATCGTTCAGGAATCAATTCTCAGGAACCCTTGAATAGAGCAGTCCCTCAACGTGTAATGCTGCTGGAATGGGCTCAGGCCCAAAAGACCTTGTAGTTTGAATTAAACACATTGAGGGAACAACAGGCTGGATGAACTACCTTTGAATTATGAGACTGTGTAGGTGGAGGCAAGCCAGAAATTACAAGTTCAAAAAGCCTAAAAAAACTTTGCTAGTTCTAAGATAAGGCCTGCCTACTATGGCTACACACTTTTTGTTTTTTTTTTAATTAAAAGAAACATTCAAATAAATTACATTACCCTTGAAGAAAAAATCCACTCATCTGGCTATAGATTGAACCAGGGCCTCACAAAATACCATTGACGGATTGACAAACCGTTTTAATCTAGCTCAGTATTATGAAGACAAGTTAAGAAAAACTGTCACAATAGGATGCTGATTGGCCAGTAACAACACACACACAAAAAAAAAGTTGCAAATACGCCTTGCAGTAGAAGATAGAGACGACCAGAATGCAAACTTGAGATAAACCCTCCACCCATCCCGACTCCCCGATTATCCCACTGCAGATAAGCAGACTGAGCACATGTTGCTGCTCTTTATATTCAATGGACAAATCCAGTGGGGAAAGTCTGGAAATAACAGTGCTGGAGGGAACGAGAACCTAGTCATGTGAAAAAGAAAGTGCACCCTATTTCAATTTTAAGGTTTAATGTATCAGGACCAAAAAAAAATAAAAAATCAGCTGGTCCTCAACAGGTCCTAAAATTAAATTAAAAGCAACATCAGATGAAGGACAGCACGACATATCACACACCATGTCATTGCTTATTTAACAAAAAAATAAGCCAAGATGCAGAAGCTGTGTGTGAAAAACTAGATACCCACTTAATTCCTATGAAAGCAGTAAGGAGTGCAAGTACAGTAGCAGTCAGGTGCTGCTCATCATGACCACCTCAAAAGCAGATGTTTTGGCAGTTTGCTGGTCTGGAGCATTCAGGTGTGTGTTAACGCAATGCCAAGGAGGAAAAAAAAAAAAACACGAGCGATGATCTCAGAGAAGTAACTGTTGCCGTCAATCAGTTTGAGAAGGGTAATCATACGTCCATTTCCAAACAATTTGAAGTTGTGGTGTATGGCCGGCCGTTCATCCCGGCCAATACCCCCAAGCCGCCAGGTGGAGCCCTCCCTTGCAGTATGGAGGTCCCTCAAAGACCAGCAGGGCATCATGGACATTGGAGTTTTTGTACACAGCCCTGCTGGATACCATAGGGGCCACTAGGAGATGCTGCAGGGAGGAACGACGGTTATTTACCTTACGCCCCGGAAGTATGTCCGAGTCACATGGACAAGGGGAATGATGTGCTTCCGGGGTGAAGAAAGGGACTTGTTATCTGACCCGGAAGTGATAGGAGATCACATGGACTGGGGATTGGAACACTTCCTGGTCAGGGAATATAAAAGGACTGTGGCAGCTCCCAGATGGCAAGCTGAGCTGGGTGGTAGGAGGGCAACGCATCTGGAAGTGGTGAATTGATTATTGATTTGTTTAATGAGTATTGTGGAGGAGAGGGTGCTTTGTGCACTGTTAATAAATATAGTCTACTTTTGGACTATTACTTGGTGTCTGGAGTCTTGGACAGGGGTTCAAGTGAGGGATAGCACCCTCTATCTGTCACTAAGTCCATCATTCGACAGTGAGAAAGACTATTCACAAGTGGAAAACATTCAAGACACTTGCCAACCTTCCCAGGAATGGACGTCACAGCAAACTGACCCCAAGGTTAGGCAGTGCAATACACAGAGAAATTCTAAAACACCCCAAAAGCTACATATCCGATTCAACGGGCCTCAGTTAGCATATTAAGTGTTAAAGTTTAGGACAATACAATTAGAAGACGACTGAACAAGTATGGCTTGTTTGGAAGGATTGCCCGGAGAAAGCCTCTTCTCTCTAAAAAGAACAGGACAGCATGGCTTTGGCTTACAAAGTTGTATCTGAACAAACCACAAGATTTCTGGATGATTGTCTTTGGAAGGATGAGACCAAAGTGGAGAGGTTTGGCCACGATGCACAGCGGCACGTTTGGCAAAAAACAAACAGCTTATGAGCACAAAAACCACACTGTGGTGGAGGGCTGATGATCTGCTGTCACAGGACCTGGGCACCTAGCAGTCTCCTCTGTATACCCAAGTATTCTAGAGTCAAATGTGAGCAGGGCCTTCTTAACAGCGTTATAGGCCAGTCACAGGTAAGTCACAGCATACATAGATTAACATGGGTCCCCGGGCAACTACCCAGCGTGCCCTTGCAGTAAGACAGCCCTGAATGCGAGGCCATCTGTCCGACAGCTAATGCTTGACCAAAAATGGGTCATGCAACAGGATGATGATCCCATGCACACCAGCAAATCTACAACAGAATGGCCGAAAAAAAATCAAAGTGTTGTAATGCCCAGTCAAAGTCCAGAACTCAACCCAATTAAAATGCTGAGGCAGGACATTACGAGAGCTGTGCAGAAACGAACGCCTGAATCCTCAAACAACACAAGCAACACTAAAGAGTGGGCCAAAATTCCTCCACTGCAAAGTGAGAGACTGATAAAGTCAGACGGAAAACTATTACTTCAGGTTATTTCGGCTAAAGGTGGTTCAACAAGCTATTCAATCATGCGGTGTACTTTTTCCCTCACACGTTGCTTCTTCAGCTTGGCATCATTAATGTTAAATAATGACACGGTGGAGTCTGCTGGGTGTTGTTTTACACCTGAGGTTAGATTTAAATAATTTTAGAACTTGGTGAAGACTTGGGTCCTAAAGTATAAAACGGTGTATATGCACAAAAATAGTGTGTATGCCCATGTTCACGCTCACTTTGTGATGTATAAAAACTAAACTTGGTGTAAACCCGCCGGTCTTTTGTTCATTAGTGTACTTCGTGTACGAAGTGCTTTAACCCAATGTAGGATAGTGTTACGAGCGGGAACAGCTTTATTTCTGTGGATATTGAAATGGCAATGAAACTCACGCTGAACTGCGGTAATAGATTGGTTGTTCTTGACAAAACAGTTGTACGCAAAAACGTGGTGTTCTATCATCCACGGCTCCATGGCTTCAACTAAAAAGAAAATAAAAAAATGCTAAGATTTTGCGAACCCAACGCCACCTACCACACACATCCGTCACTCCACCTAGTGGTGAGTTCTAGCCATTTCAAAGACATCCGTCCTTTGTCTCACCCTGTACATACACTTTCATAGCATCCTCAGACGACGTGTATACACGTTTCTGCTCAGTTTTGCAAGTGGCTGGTGTTAAAGCAATACCACGGTTTCTGTGCGATTTTTTATTCTTTTTAGATCGCATCCATGATGCAGGCTTTATCAAATACACCAAAATTAATTGCATACCATTTACAAATTTAAGGCACTTGATTGAAATCAATCTGTAACAATATAATGGGGCACAGAATGGCCAAACTATTCCAACTACCATGGCTGCTTTAGCGTTGTTAGAAGACATCGCAAATCAAAGAATTAGAAGAGAGTGCAGATTTACAGATCATACTGAGTTCCTGTCCCATGATGATGATGGACTTCTAAATTGATTTAGATTTCCAAGATCTATCGTCTTCGAGTTGTGTGCTGTTAGAATGTAAGGATGATATCATTTTCGTGATGAAATGCATTAAAGTATGTATATTACATTTTACAGATAATTTTTTCACTTGATTAATAATGGAGTTTGCAGGTTTTCCTGGTGGGTTTCTTCTGTGTGCTTTGATTTCCTTCCAAAAGTATGCAGGTTAGGGGTTAGAGGATGCCAAATTGACACTACTAGTGTGTGTGTTTTTATGTATGAATCTTGCATCCAGGGATCCTGCCTCATGCACAATACTTGCTGGGATGGGTGCGACTCTGAATGGAATAATTAAACATATATAGTGAAGATTTTCCAATGTTCCTTAAAATAGAAGATATATACAAATTCCATGCTGGGTACACCCGGGATGTGACACCCACGCAAAACAGCAGTGCTACCACATGACCCCACATGTTTAATACAAGCTTTAATGCATTTCATCATGAAAATGATATCAAGTATACATGTTAATACTCCAAAATGTTCCGAGAGCTGTAATATCATGAGTGTAACGTATTGTGTGGCGAACACTGCCTATGTGCTCCTGTCGGTGTAACAGGAAGCCCATTTAAGAAGCACATAGCGATTAACAACTGGGTCGGGGAACACAGACTACAAAGCATTTAACATGCTACTTTAGTTACGATGATGTTTGAGAAACTATTTTAAGATGTTTACAATGTCAGGGCTCTAGACTAACTTTTTGCACTGGTTGCACTGGTGCGCCTAACTTTTTTTTCTTAGGTGCACCAGCACAAAAGTTAGGTGCACCCAAATTTTCAACCGCATCACATTTAACACCACAGTTTTACAAGTTCACTTTATTTATTTTATTTTTTTTAAATCGCTGTCCATATAGGCAATATTGACTTATAAATGATTAACTAACAATCTGGTCAATATAAAGTTCTTTATTTGAAGGCAAGCACAATTCTACAAGAAAGGTAACTTACTGAAAAAGTGTTGGTGCTTAAAGTGCTTTACTGAGCTGAAATTTAAACTTAAAAAATCTCAAGATAAATTAACTAAAAAGAAAATCTAAATTAAGTGTTTTAAGGGCTTCAAACTGAACATCTCATGGCTCAATGTCTTATGGACTATCCTCCACTGCAGTCACATGTCCCTCGGATGGCCAACTCCTGTAGTTTGGCCTTGACTAAACCAGCTGGCCACACTCTCTCTAGCATCAAAATCTTCCAGACTTGGGCATGAGCATGCTCGACCTCAATGTGTCCAATAAGTATATTCACGGTCTTCCTCTCCAAGAAGATACCGTACACAATGACGCATTCCTTTGTGGTGATATCTGTGTCTCCATCAATCAGGAATGCCATGTACGCAGTGTTCGCAATTTGCGCAGACGTCTTTTTTTTCCAATGTATCTGCGATGACTCCTATAAACTGGGCGCACGCGACATCATTGCTGTACGTCAGGTTTACGTTCAAGCCATTTTTCTTCATAAGAATTATTTCGGACTTGAATTTAGTGAAGGCAACGTTAATTATCATCTCGGCCTCGTCTGATGATCTGTTTGCTGCTGCCTGCCGCTGAAAGGCAGCGGGGAGAGGGGACACTTGAGCAGTGCATTTATCGCGGCATGTAATGTGTTTTATAGATGCATTGTGCTTTTTCAGTGTTTCAATTCTAAATGTATTCGAACCAGTCACAAATGCACTACTGCCGGCCATGGCCAGTAAATACAGTGCATTATATTATCGGCTTTAATGTATCTTAGCCAGGGAAACTGGTCAAGCCACTCTTTTCGAAATATATACACTTTACCCCTTTTAATTTCAGTGGGCTCAGACTCGATCGTATGTGGCTCATAATCTAATGCCGTCTCCGGACCAGGGCTTGCTATAACTTCGGAGGTTGATGGCTCCATGTCAGAGCATTGGTTATGATTTTCGGACAGATCAGGCCCTAACTTAACATTCTTAACGAAAAATCTGTCAATCGTTCTTTTCATCTTCTCTCATAATCCGCGGCTACATCCACTGTTTACCTGATGGGCTACTTACCTCTCTCTGTCTGACTGCATCACATGCATTTTCAAACGTACACACACGTACAGGAATATCTGGACCACGGCCAATTGGGGGGGTTGGGGACTGGGAGGCGGGATCCGCCCTTCACTATCTCTGATTGGTTTAGACCACGATATGGGCCTAATGTGTGTGTGTTGTTGAACAACAGGGAGACTAAGAGTCACAGAGTTTCGTTTTTTTTCCCCCTCGAACGGCTGGTTGCACCGGTGCAACCTTTGATTTTTTTTTTTTGTCGCACCATTGACAAATTAGGTCGCACTCTAGAGCCCTGAATGTTCTACTTTAATGACAAAACAAACAAGATTAAAGTCGAAAATTTTAAGATTAAAAAGTTAACATTTCGATTTTAATCTCGACATAGACCTTTTTTCACCTCTTTACTGTGTCCCTACTCCCCATGTGGCGCTAATAGACTTCCTTATGACACTCTGATGGTGGGCAATGACGCACCTCTTCACGTCGACTTTGATATCGGACTACCACCATTTTTTTTTTTTATTTCAATCACTGTGCGATTTTCTGAACCTGAACTTTTGAGTGCCTCTGCCACGCTGTACCACTCCATCAGTTTCCTTTTGCTGCTTATACCACTGCTTAAGCCACCAAATAGTATGTTTTTGCATGCCTCCGCTTCACTGAACAGGCCCACCATTTCGCATTTGCTAAAATTCTTTTCTTTCTGCTTCTGCCACTGTCTTAACAAAACACTGAACGGAAGAGGTTATTTACATTGATTTGCATATTCAAATAGGTGAAATTTGGGGAGGAGTCGGGGTGGGGCTCTAGGAGCATTAAATGCGTGTTAGGGCTCATTTATACTTCACGCTCAGAACGCGTACGCGTCCGCATCATGGAAATTTCCACTTTAAATCACAAAATACACGTTTTCACCGCGTCTTATTTTTTTCTCAGTGGCTCAAATACAGCGCTATACATTATGTTGCCGATGTGAAGTTGCAAAAAGACGGCACTGAGACTTTTAAAATGTATCGTGTCATTACGATCGGAAATATGCGACGCTTGAATATAAAAGCACCACGAATGCATTTGTATGTCGGCATTTTGCTTCACCACATCGAAGCATCCATCCCGTAGGATCGGCATAGAGGCTTTCTGTCACATGTAGATAGTTCCCGAATGTAATGACACGATACATTTTAAAAGTCTCACATACCATCTTTTGTGTCGTCTTTTTTAATTTTTTTTATTTTTGCAACTTAACAACAGCAACATAATGTATAGCGTTATATTTGAACCACTGAGAAAAAAATAAAAGGACACGGTGAAAACGTGTATTTTGTGATTAAAGTGGAAATTTCGGCTTTAATCACGAATTGTCCACTTTAACCTCGTAGTTTACTTTATCATTAAAGCAGACCGTCAGAACGTCATCCCAGTTTTTAATCGCTACGAGCTTCTTGGACCTGACAGCTGCGGCAAGCAGCAAAAGATCACCACACAAAACAAATTAAATGGTATAATGAAGTATTAACACTTCAACGCTTGCGTAGCAGGAGCGTCCACTGCAGCATGCGTCGCGTGAAGTATAAATGACTTCTCATTGATTGGGATTTTTTTTTTTGTTTTTTGTTTAAAGTAAAAGTGCTCAGCACTAACGCTGTTGGCACTTCTACAGCCCGAGTAAATCTCGGGTCTTACACAAGACGTGTCTATACCATCGCCCGGGTGACAGTTGGGACTTACACTTTTAGAGCCATTTTTACAGCCTGAATGACACTCGGGTCTAACTCTAAGGAGGTAAAGGGAGTTTTAATAAAAAAAAAATTCTGAAAATAGCCTATCAATTTAATGAACATGTCAGGTCTATTTCAACTTAAGAGGGGTCCTGCACCACTCCTAGCAATGTTGAATGAAGGTACGGTTACAAATTAGGAATGTTTTGATTGGGTTATTTTAGGGCTGATATTAATCACTGATTTCATGTTACTAGAACTGGCCAGTTCAGATGACCCCCCTACATTAAGCTCCCCCATAAGCTGTGTAGAAGCCTTTTGCTGCGCTCCATTTACCTCAGAAGTCTGATGTCAGAACTGGGAATGAGCTCACACCAGAGTTAACTGTATTTAACTAAAACATTCGGAAAACCAAAATGGAAGCCCCCAGGAAAGCCTTTGTTGTGCTTGCTCTTCCGGAATACAGTCAATTACTGAACGACGCATTATGTGGTATTGTTGCACATTTCAAATGGTGTAGTAAAATGTTCACAGATAGAAGTTGGGCAGTACTGTGTGACTTAATGAGACACAAATTGCCAGAAGTGCTCATAATGCTACAGCTTTTCATTGTTTGCTGATGTGTGGTGCAGCAATGTTGGATTTTGAGGTCAGGGTTGGTGAGGCTCTCCTGACTTTACAAGTCGGTAACTCAATCTCTGAAGGCATTCCGGTTGAAACTTCCTATTTGGAGCTTGGAAATTCTGACTTCCCATTTCAAATGTAACAGAAGTGTATGTTTTATAGTAAATTGGTATTTTTAAAGTTAGACCGCAGATCACAGGCGCCAGGCTGTGGCATCGGTACACAAACGCTTCTACTCCAACTCTGGCGTCCTCAATGGTAACACTGAGTGTAAGTAAAATTTGAAATTACATTAAAATGTACAATAAGTCAGAGTTGGCACATTTTTACTGACTCCGACACTGTCATAACTGAATAACTGCATCCAACTCCAACTGTTACCTACTCATTTAACAAAATAGTTCTGTAACTACAAAAAAAAAAAAAAACACCTTGAAATACATTAAACATACAAAAAAAAAATTACCCATAATACATCGGACAACCACTTTATTTACTTTTATACCATAATTACAAGCCACAACTCTAATAAAATGTTCAAAATGTGTTTATCAGGAAGGCTAGCAAACTTAACAAGTTTACATGTTAAAAATAGAGGAATTTGGACTTGCTGCTTAGTAAATGATGGATATGTTGGCTTAAGAGCCAAACTGGTCTGTCTATTCTTTTTCTAATTAAAAATAAGGTCTGCTGTGCTAAAAACAAAACCATTCACTATTCACGATCAGAAAAGGCAGACAAAAAAAGGTCTGATCTCATGAAAGGAGCTTCTCTTTACTTCTGCCATGTGTCTCTTTTCTTCCCATCCAAAAACAGTTAGACATCAAAAAAGTTGCTGCTCTTCCCCTCCACACACAGGAGAACTCCTTAGACTCCTTTATCTCAGCTCATTACTCCACTTTCTTAAATCTAAAAGCCAATACTTTGATATATTTTTTTTTTGTTCTTGATTTCGTCTTATACAATTTCTTGTATTAGGAATTTGTTAGTTTTCGCATACTCTTTGGGGTCAGAGCGCGGGGTCTGCCATTGTACAGCGCCCCTGGAGCAATTGAAGGTTAAGGGCCTTGCTCAGGGGCGCAGAAGAGTAGGATCTCTTTTGGCAGTGATGGGGATTCGAACCGGCAACCTTCAGGATATCTGCTCTCTCTCCTAAAATCGTCATATCTGCTTTCTGTTAACAGTGCGCTCCAGCAACAAAATTAAAATGTGCGCTTTCTTAAGTCCCATAATACTTTGCATAATGGAGCATCGTAGTAGGGTGATGTACCATGTTAGCCATTATGGGTGCAATGAAAAGTGAAGCAGAATGACACCTTTTATTGGCTAACTGAACAGATTACAACAGGTAAGCTTTCGAGGCAGCTCAGGTCCCTTCTCTTCAGACAAGCTGTAGCACTAAAAGGAAATTACTATTAAGCTTGGAAAAGCCAAAATTACAGATCACCAATCGAGTCATTTGGTGTGAAAATCTAAGAATTTACATCGTCAGCTTATCAATCAGATCATCACTACTAGGAATCCAAGCTGGATTAGTCAATCTAAACAGTCATCACAACTGGTTAAGCTGGTCTCCAAATTCATCTACTCTGAATATTTTTGTGAGTGGGAAACAAAACCAGAGTACGTGGGGAAGAAATGAAGGCAGAAGATGCAAACCGCAGACTGACAAAGACCAGGCCAGGATTCACATGGATTATCTCTGGAAACTTTAGCAGCAGTGCCACTGCACGTCGGCCATGTTCTGTTGTAATTTAAATATAAATGACGTTCTCCCTATCCTCATATGGGTATTCTTTACATATTCTAAAGGAGTCCATCGAAAATTTAACTGGTCCATTAACTGGGTGGGTGGGTGAGTCAGTGTGGCCTGGCACGCCATCTTGGGCAAGTTCTCATCTTGTACCAATGCTGCTGAAAATCACCTGCAGCCCTCCTTAACTAAGCGGTTTGAAAATTGATTTCTCCAAAATGTTATTTACACTTAAGCAACTTAGCCTCCATATAACAGTATAGTATTTAAAAGCAAATCTGGCAAGAACAGTCAAATATTACAGTTTAAAATGTTCTAATGCCCCACCCCAAAAAGCAAACCATTCATTATTCCCAACAGATCCCTAACTGTCCTTCTAAACCTCATGACCTCAGTGCTTTACTGTGGTGCTCATAGTTCATAAGCCCACCAAAGAAGCTAAAACATTTACTATATTTTAATTGAGTCACATATTCATTAAAATCCACGTTCTCAGCCGTCAGAGATGAAACAAAGATGGCTCAGTAAGGATGTAAAATGGTGCAACTTCATTAGTCATGAATCGGAACAGACCCTTAAACTCAAAGGCGTCTCCCTGTGAATGATAAAGTGAGGTCTTGTTTCAAACGGTATACTAACTATAAAGCCAAAGAATTACTGAAGATGTGAGGCTTCACTACTTATCCTTTTTTAAAAAATGTATACAATAAGGCAATGAAACACTGAAATTAAATTTGAGGAACTTTATCAATTATTTCAATGCATTGTTTACCTTTGCCTGTTGAGAATGTTATGAGCCTGCTGCTCAATAAACAGGTCCCCTGGTGAAATGAACTGCTTTGGAGTGGGCAAAGATGACCTACGACCTTGACTAGGAGAATCCGGCACTTCAGAGAATGAGAAGCCTTTACTGTGAACCTCACCAGCGACATTCCGCGAGGAGAGCTGCTCGTGCGACATCGCTTTGGCATCCTGTGCCCTCCTATAGTTCTCCAGATTCATTATCCTCTCTCTTTCTGCAGGGTCAACGGACTTGGCTTGATAGCCGGACACCTTTGTTTCGATCAGCCCACTCTGCAGTTCCCCGATGATGCCGCCATCTTCTTTGGTACTGTATCTCAAATTTACATCTTTACTTTCTTCTTCAGATTTGGGAAGTGCCATTGAACATTTTTCTGAAGAATCCAGCTTACGCATTCGAGAATACTTGGGCAAGTAATCGGTGTCTGGCTCGTGGTCCAAAGAGATGCCATATTTTTCGGCGAGCTGGCGTCTGCGTTCCGCTTTGTATCTGGCAATGCGCTCTGCCTTTGAGTCCACCGTTGTTGTGTCCGTGGAGGCGGAGTTTGGAGTCGATTCTGTAAGTACGCACGGAGGATCTTGACAGCTTCTGGGGGGATACTGCCTTACAGCTGAAACATCTTGAGTTTCCTGGATCTCCATTTCTTCTTTACTGAACCTTCTAGCTGTAAGAATAAAAATATAAAACCCAACATTTAACAAACACATGAACTCATTTTAATACACTGACACTTTAGCACGGGTAGCCTACAAAACGTTTCTCTCAGGACACTTTCGATCCAATACTTGAAAATAACAAACGTTGACAATTATAATGAATATGCATTTATGATCGCTATAAATCGACAAATATCCTCCTCATATAGGTCCTTGAGTGTTCCAGATGGCTCATCACTTTATGGACGGCTGTACTGATGGCGTCTTCAGTGTATCTACTTGATCTATAAGCAATCTGGCAGGTTGTAACAGGTTGGGTTATTCTTATAGCTCTTGTGTGGTTTAAAGTTCTAAAAGTTAACCAGCTGTGTGTGCGTCATTCATAGGGCACTGTTGTGTTTAGGGTCCGAGTGTGTGTTATTATTTAGGGTGTAGGAGCGATAGATGAAAATCCGAGAAGTAGAAACCATATGTTTGTATGGTTATTTTTATATATTTTAAGCCCTTATAAACTCTCCCACACTGTTAACATATTAGAGCCCTCTAGACATGAAATATAATCCGTTCTTTCTCACAATTAAATGCAAACATATCTTCCTCTTCAAAGAATGTCAGAGAGAGAGAGAGAGAGAGAGAGAGAGAGAGAGAGAGAGAGAGAGAAAAGCAAACAATCAAAAAATCAATATGTGCTTTTGGGCTTTTAAGTATGCAGAAGCACCGCGATAAAGTGGCATTTTTAGAGGAGCGTCCGTATCTTCTAGGCAAACAGCCCCTCTGCTCACACCCCCTCCGTCAGGCGCAGAGAATGTCAGAGAGAGTAAGAGAGACAGAGGAAAGCAAACAATCAAGCACCGCGTAGGAAGCATATCTTATGATTGAGGAGTTTTATTTAATACGTAATACATCCTCCGATTTGGTAGCTTCTAAGCCATCCGCCAATAGTGTCCCTTGTATGAAATCAACTGGGCAAACAAACTGAGGAAGCATGTACCATAAATTAAAAGACCCATTGTCCAGAAATCCGCAAACCAGCGAAAAATCCGTGATATATATTTAGATATGCTTACATTTAAAATCCGCGATGGAGTGAAGCTGCAAAAGTCTAAGCGCGATATAGCGAGGGATCACTGTAGACCAATCCAATAACGAACTTGACAAGTTTAAGGGGTAAACAGATAACACAGCTACAAAACCGGTGGTTTCCCCAACTTCAAGAAGATTCAAATGACTTCATTTTCATGAAAGATGGTGGCCCGCCACACTTCAACTTGGAGGTCCAGTGTTACCTCAACGACACCATTCCAGGGCGATGAATTGGAAGAGGTGGACAACAAGATCTTGCTCATTGTCTATTGGCCTCCCAAGTCTCCAGATCTTACCCCCTGTGATTTTTATCTATGGAGGTACATTAAAGAAACAGTGTTTGTTCCACCTATGCCCACTAAGCTTAAAGATTTGCGACATTGAATTGAGGAAGCTGTGAATTCAGTAGCTAGGGACCAGTTGATTTGTGTGAGGCAAGAAATGAATACCATGTGTAGCGAGACAAACCTCAAAATGATAGACCATGTTGAGTGCATGCAACCTCAAGGACCAAACTTTGAACTTTTCTCTATCCAGTGATGTGCGGAATGTGTTTGTCTTGTACAGTCTGTTTGAAATACATTTTGAGTAGCCCTGTATAGTCTGCTTCTTGTCATTAACAGACCACTGCCTCCCCAGGGTTGCAGTTAAGACAGGTCATGAAACACTACTTAGTATTTTACAAATTCCACTTATATTCGCTTTATTCATCATGCATGGTGATCTGACCCAATGTCAAGATGTCCATTTGTAGTCAGATGCGTTCATATGCTCAGATCTTGCAGGAAGTTATATGTAACCTGCTGTGCCAGTTGTCATCACAATTAAACTGCTGCTTTAGCTGCTATTTGTCATCATCGATCCTCTGGAAAGCGCACTGGAAAGATTCCGAAGGACTGAAAAATATCATCCCATTATATAAAAAGGGTGTCTGGGCAGATCCAAGCAACTGTAGGCCAGTAAGCTTAACATGCATAACAGGAAAATGAATGGAAGGAATTAAGGATAAGATTGAGTAACACCTGGCAAGGACATGAGTTATACGGAACCGTCAGCATGAGTTCAGAAGATGGAGGTCGTGTTTTAATAAATATGCTGTAATTTTATGAGGAAGCAACAAAAGGATACGATCAAAGTGGAGCTTTTTTCATCCATGTTGTTAACTTCACAACGCATGAAGGACTAGACATATTTAGAAAATACAAGAGGAGGATCACATTTGGCTACATTGCTGGTCCGTTTCATGAAGGTTCACGTTGGTGCATCACATGTAATAACAAATGTTGGCCAGTCAAATGGGTATTTCATACAAAAGAAAAAACACACAGACTATAATGTATTACATTTTATAATAACTATATAAGAACTATATATGGTGAAGAATGATTCATGGATCTTGACTTTGCTGACGATGCTGTGAACTTCGCAAAGTCAATGGAGGCTCTGATTGAGGTGTTCGAGAGACTGAGCGAGAAGTCCGAGTGTCTGGGCTTGTGAGCGTCCTGATAAAAACCAAAGATCCAGGCCTTTAATGGCCTCATCGGCACGGCCATCAGCAGTGCGTCGGTCTCCAGAGAGAGTGTCGACCGCGTCAAGAGGTTTACTTACCTTGACAGTGACATTTATGTCTCTGGTGACTCTTCCTATAAAGTCAGTAGACGGTTTGGGAGAGCATGGAGGGGTCATGAGGTCGCTTGAAAGGGGTGTGTGGCACTCCCGATATCTATGCAAAAGGACGAAGGTCCAAGTCTTTAGAGTCCTGGGGCCTCATGTATAAACGGTGTGTATGCACAGAAATGTTGCGTAAGAACTTTTCCACGTTCAAATCGCGATGTATAAAACCTACAGTTGTTGTAAAGCCATGCACTTTTCCACAGTACCTCATACCTTGTCGTACACAAGTTCTCCACTCTGTTTTGCAGACTGGTGGCACCCAGTGTCAAAGCAATGCTACTGTTCCTGTGTGGTTACTCTATTTTCCTGAAACCGCTTTATAAATACACAGAAACTAACCGCATATTGTTTATTAGTGTAACGCATCTGATTGTAATTAACTTGTAACAATATACTGGTCCAGGGAATAGCCATAGTATTCCAAATACCTTAACTGCTTTAGCGTTGTTACTCTAACTGCACCTCCTTCTTTCAGCTGCTCCCTTTAAGGGTTGACACATCAGATCATCTTTTTCCATATTACTCTCACTGCACCACTCGGAGTATTTATATCACTGTATCCGAGTGTGAATCACAGCAGCAGCTGATCAGAAAGAGAATTATCGATATTACAGCTTCAAGAACACGCTGTCTCAGCCACGGCAAAACGTATTAAAGCCTTTCTTGTACGGACCTCGCGGTTCAGAAACAGTTTAATCCAAAGAACTTTAAATGCACTCAATCAAGTGCTCCTTGTAGAACTGTTAGGATTTATAAGTACAATCACCTCACTGTAAACATGTACTACAGTTATAATATCGCACAACCTGCGCCACTTTATAAAGTGCATATTTACATATGATGACGATATCATTTTTAAGATGAAATGCAGCAAAATATGTTGATTATATTATACAGATAAAACTTTAACTTCATGTAAATAATCTATATTCTTCACTAGGACTGGCATGAAGGATAGAATAGTTAAACTTGTACTATGAAGATATTTCAATGTTCCTTAAACGTTTTGAAGAATTGGCGCTCTAAGCTTACAGATGGCTTAACGTCTATTACAGAGCCGATTGTGTGGGGATCGGTTACTTGGAGAAAGAAAAGCAAGGACTGCAGGGGCTGCCATGCCAATGTATAATGAATATAAAACAGACAGAGAAAACAACAACACGGCTAAAAACGCAGCGACAAATTTCGACAAAAGTTAAATGCTTGTGTCATGAGCGAGAGGCGGCTATGCAGTGTCCGCAACTGATGTGGCCATCCGCCGCGCATAAGATACCATATTGACATTGGACTGTCTCTATTGGACATGGAGCCGCCCATGAGTACTACAGCAATATATAATTTCATCGAAGGTCGCACACTGCTCCGTGAAACCCATGTTCAATAACGTGCTTTAACTATCATCATGAAAATAATATCACGTATACATCTCAGTATTTTAGTTATTCAGAGAGCTGTAATATCATGAATGTAATTGATTCTGTGTCCAGTTAGAGGAAGAGAGCCGGTTTAAGAAGCAAGTAGTGATTCACACACATAGAGCACATAGAAGATCAAATACAAAACAAAGCATTTAACGTGCTACTTTAATTACGATGTGATTTGAGAAACTGGTTAAATGATTTTAAGATGAAGTTTATAATGTTCTACTTTAATGACAAAATAAACTACGTGATTAAAGTGGAAATGTCGAGATTGAAGTGGACATTTCGTGCTTTTTCCCCACCGTGTGCCTTTTTTCTCTGTACCCTAATAAGCTTTCATATGACACTCAGTGGGCTACAACTCGCCTTTTCACGGCGACTTTGATATGTGACTTCTTTTTTATTTCCGGCACTGTGCGATTTTGTGAATGTGAGCTTTCAAGTTTCTCCAACACGCTATGTCACTCGATCAACTTCCTTTTGTTGATTATACCACGGTTTATTTGAACAAATAGTATGTTTTTCCTTTGCCTCCACTTGGTATTAGCTGAAATTCTTATATTTTCCCCCGTGCTTTTCCCATTGTCTTTTCACAGAAGGCTGAGCTTAAGGGCGATTTATGTTCATTTGGATATTCAAATAGGCGTAATTCTGGGAGGATTTGGGGCGTTACAAAATGCGCGTGCACGAGCGTTAGTTTTCATGCTGATCGGGATTTATGTAGTGAAAGAACATGGAAGTTGGAGGACGCACAGATCCCTGCATCTGGATTTTTCTGTGTGTAATCACATTTCGGCTTTTGTGCTTACGCCATTTTATAGTGCGAGCTCTACACACGGCGTTATACAGGAGGCCCCTGGTGCTTCCTGTCTTGCTATATGGTTATGAGACATGGATGCTCTCCAGTGACCCGAGACAAAGACTGGACTCCTTTGGTACTGTGACTCTCCAGAAAATCCTTGTGTACCGTTGATTTGACTTTGTGTTGCTCATGGAGTCCTGAATGAAGCACATTATCTGCGTTGTGAAGGAGCGTCAGTTACGGCACTACGGCCATGTGGCGCGTTTCCCCCGAGGGTGATCCGGTTCGTAAGATCCTCATTGATGAGGACCCGAGTGGCTGTACCAGGCCAAGGGTTTGCCCACGTAACACCTGGCTGCGACAGATAAAGGGTCATTTCCGGAGGGTGGGATTGGACTACGTGTCTGCCTGGGGGGTTGCTAACCGGGATCCCGAGTTGTTTCAACGTGTGTTGGGTGCGGCAACACACTGTACCAGTGCATACTGTCCAACTTAAACTATATACTGTAACATTTCGTCAAGTTCCATTTTTGTAAGTAACTAAATTACTTTTAAAAGCAACTTTCCCCCACACTGCTCTGGAGATGCAGGCTCCATGCTCATTTCCAGATTCACAGCAGCCATTGATGATGATTAAATTTGTTTTTTAGCACATGTTTTTAACAGCAGATGATTCTGCCAAAGGTCAACACCATAATTGGACTCTCACATGTAAACAGAGGCTTTTAAGAAATCAGATTTCTGCCTTAGCAGGTTATTCTCTGTGTCACGGTTTTGAGTGTGCATATAAAACGCAGCATTTTTCCTATAAATCACCTCTTAAGACCAAAAATCTGGGGCCCTCCAATTTATATGCATAAACATTAGTTCAGTATAAAATTAAAATTAGAAGGAACAACATTTATTACTAAATATAAAAACATTGCATTTCTAACTACAAAGGAAAGCAAAAGAAAACAAGTGGATGCATCCTACCTGTGCAAGGGCTGCAAGGGTCAGAGGCCCGGGTGTACCTCGGAGTGTCGTCTTCTTCTAGCAGGCGATGCGTGACCAGACCAGCACAGCTTTGTAGCAGAACGGGCTGGGTTTCATTATCAATACCTTCCAAACGCCTGGCAATTCTCTCCTTTCTGTACAGAGTTTAAGCATACAATGAATTAAACAAAATTCCTTTACTTCCCAATATTTGTAAATGAGATGGAAGTTTCCAGATGGAGTGCAGGAAAACTCAGATTTTGAACTGGAATGGTAGCCTTGAAGTGGGACTTGGCCAAAGGCCATAGAGTCTGGAAGATGACATCCCCTGAGCAACAGAGCCCAATTACCTGGCTACCATTATAAAGGATCTCTCATTCCATTGCAATTACATCTCCTCATTGTTTCCATCTTTCTCTCTCCAATCCAGTTCAATGATACAGGTCTGCAACACATCCATCTGCACAAAAACTCCTTTTGTTTTGCTCAACATAAATGGGGATTTTCTACACTTTACATAAAACAGACAGATAATGAAAGGCACTATATGAGAGAGAGAGAGAGAGAGAGAGAGAATTGAAAGGCACTATATATGAGAGAGAGAATTGAAAGGCACTATATATAAGAGAGAGAACTGAAAAGCACAATGAGAGAGAGAGAGAATTGAAAGGCACTATATATAAGAGAGAATTGAAAGGCACTATATATAAGAGAATTGAAAGGCACTATATATAAGAGAATTGAAAGGCACTATATATAAGAGAGAACTGAAGGATATGAAAGAGATCTGGCAATTCCACGAATCCCATGTACAGCGGCATTTTTGAAATACGCTTTTCCAATTAATATAGCTTGCCTTTTCTCCATTACTTAGAGTATCAACTGATCTTTGTTCAACAGTTGACATGTTTAACATTTTAGTATGAAAGATGTCAATATGGTAGAAATGCTTGTGAATCTTAATCTGTCCAAGATCTTCTGGACATTGAACAAAAGTAGGTCTACTATTGTATTGAAAGTGTTTCACAGTATGAAACTCTGTGTATGGTAACCCTTAAATCCACATTATCTTCAATCAGCACCACTGATCACAACCCCAAACTGTAGAGCTGTAGATTCTTTGAGTAGTGATGAGAAAAAACACAGTGGAGTTCACTTTACTGCAATTTTGGCGAAATCACAGAAGTATTGGGGAACTTTGCCAAACTCCATAAACTGCATTGAAGTCGGATTTAGAGTGAATTATAATGGTGCAGTGGTCTTTTAGGTATCCCAGTGGACTAGGGAAGTATCTGCAACCAATACTGGATCAATTATTGTGACCAGAAAATGTTACCTGAGCTGTGAGACTTAGCAGTGCTAACCACTGCGCCACCATGCCTCAGACAACAGACACAGGTGGAATAACCACCACAAGGACAAAATAGCGATCCGTTTCTATTTTAAAGATATAGATAGATAAAAATTTAAAAATCTATCTATAAGTTGGGGCTCTGGGTACAGCTATAAAGTGTATTTAGTTTTCGATCTACCTATGCAGATACTCCCCACCATAAAGAAGTTAGAAATGATAAACAAATGCACCCCATAAATTATGATAGTGCAAGGTTTTTGTGTGCGTTTTTTTTTGGACACAAATTTGGTGGGATTGGGTCTTAACATCACACATGCCTGAAGCAGATCAAGCAGTAATCTTACAGTAAGCATGCGTGAAAGCTCTTCACATGGCTGCTACAGCTCTGTGATGTCACGCTGGCCTTGCAATGCATCATGGGGAGCTTGGACAAAATATTTGTCTAAGCCAGCCATTTAGCAAGTTTCCAGAAAAATGTTCAGCAAACAAGACAACCAGCAGACATAGCATTGGTTGATGTAATTTGGCAAATATGCTATTAATGAGATTGCCTACTTAAAGTTTTTTTTTGGAGAAGGAAGGGTCAACTAATAAGGACTAATGTATAGGACCCAAAAAAAACCGGCAAGAAATATGAAGAGTTATTAATTTAACCCAGAAATCTTACAACATTCTGTATTTAATAGTATTGCAGTCCCTAATAAGAATTTATGGAGAGAAATCAGATTTTAAAAATTGTACCAACTTGACCATATTTACTAATGTTACATGTGACCGGGTGATACAGAGGATAGCACTGTTGCCTTTCAGCTGCAAGGCTCTTATTCCGAGCTGAGTTCGTGTGTGTGTGTCTCCCTATGATAGACTGGCACCACTAATATTGGTTCCAGCCTTGCCTTCAATGGTGCTTTGATAGGCTTCAGCTCCCATCACCAAAAAATGGAGAACGTGGATCTGATAATGAATGGATGGCTTAGTTTTAATGGGGCACACCATGGAATAAAAAACCTAATATAATGAAAGAGGAAATTAAGTTTTATAGGTATACCTGTTCATTTCCAAAGTTCCTTGGCTTACAGGTTCAAATCGTTTCCTTAGTTCGGATACTAAGAAAAAGAAAAACAAAAACAAGTTACAGCACCATGTTTTCCACAAAGCATACTATTAGTTAATAAAAATGTCTAAACAGAAGATTAAACAAAAGAAAGAAATTAAAAGACTAAATTTAACTACAGTAGGTATGATTTCAAGAGACTACACTTCACTACGCCATCCAAGTCTTCAGTATATGCCGATCAGCAACGACATTAAAATCGTCCCCCTCATGCCACCAAAACAGCTGACCTGTCGAGGCATGGACTCCACAAGACCTCTGAAGGTGTCCTGCGGTATCTGCACCAAGACGTTAACAGCAGATCTTTCAAGTGCTGTAAGTTGTGAGGTGGGGCCTCTACGGATCTGATTCATTTTTCCAGCACATCCCACAGGTGCTCAGATCAGACTGAGATCTGGAGAATTTTGAACTCTTGGTCATGTTCTTCAAACCATTCATGAACAATTTGTATACTGTGGCAAGGGTGCATTATTGTGCTGAAAGAGGCAACTGCTATCAAGGAATACAAATGCCATGAATTACTGCATGTGGTCAGGAACAATCTTTAGGTAGTTGGTACTTGTCCAAAGTAACATCCACATGGATGCTAGGGCCCAAGTGTTCCAGGCAGAACATTGCCCAGAGCATCACACTGTCTTCTCTGGCTTGCAATCTTAGCGATTGTCAAAATGGATATAACAAAGGTATTAGAAATAAAAACTTGATCCATTAGGGTTAAAAGTTAAAGACAGAGGTAAAGAATTTAGGGGTAATTTTAAAATCACATATTAATCAGATTACTAGGTGTTGTGATGTGGGATTTTGCATATAACTTGATAAATGTTTTGTATGTCTTTATTTGTAATCTAGGCAAAGCAATGTAATTTAGTTATACTTTGGTGTGAGCCATTCTTGTTTATCCCCCATGTTTTACGACTTTTCTTTGTAATTTTACGACAGGATTTGGGGATGTGTCTTAAACCAGTTTGATGAGCATTTCTTTGCTAAAGTCTTTTCTCCCATCCCCCACACAAAGCCAGGTTAGCGTAATATATGGTCTTGATAAGATGTTCTATTTCACCCATTGGTCTGAGGTATGGCTGTTTGGAATTGGCTTGTCTCAGAGGCCTTTAAGTACCATGATGTCCTATTGGTTCTAGGAACTGGAGAGAACCTATAAATTTGCTTACTCAAACACATTTTCTCTCTGACTCACATATGATGAAGAAGCATCTCTCTCTCTACCAACATATGATGAAAGAAGCATCACTCTTGCTAACCTGTGATGATGAAGACAACACAATGAAGAGCACAGCTCAGCAGCCATATTGAACAGACATGTGGCTGAAAACGGAGCACCAACGATGCCTTAACTAGAGACAATTTAAGTAACTGCAAGTCTGTGTGCCACCTGAATTACACATCACCATTTTATCAGGTTGTATGGTTGCCAATATTCAAATGTACTTTGCATTTTGTTATTATTTATGATTATCATCAGTAATACATTATTTTATGTGTAACTTAACTCCTGCTTGTCTTTTTACTACATCTAATTGCCTGAGGTTATAGATATAGAAGGGAAGGTGGGGATAAGTTATATACAGTGGTAAGTCTGTGAGATTAGGCATTCTAAGGCTACATAATAATACAATAGGGGAAAGTAGAGCAATATATATATATATTACTCTACCAAGATAAAACAATTGGCGTAGTCGGCAGGATTTTGGGGTAACCATGTTTTGCACCCTGTTTGCAAATACTGTTTTGATGTATGTGAATTTTAGGGCACCCAGTGTACAAATGTGGTGGAAGTAAAACTTTGTTTGGTTGCTGAATGGAATATAACCAACAAAGTGTAGAGACTTCATGTGTGTCACAAGCACACCCGCATGTTTGCTAGTACTGGTGGTAGTGAGTCCCTAATTAAAGTGCTAGGGAGTGGTGAAAGATGCATGCGTCATTCATACAGTATTTAAGTGGTTAAATATATATATTACTCTACCAAGATAAAACACTAGGACAGCATTTTTTCCACTTAATATAGGAAAAATTAGACCCCTTATAACTTTGCAAGATGTTGAAAAATGAATTCCCGCTTTTGTTTTTAGTCAACTAGATTACTGTAATACACTCCTCTCAGGACGACCCAAAAAAGACAGTCGATTACGAGTGCAGAATGCAGCTGCCAGAATCTTAACTAGGAAAAGAAAATCCGAACACATCACACCAGTCTTGGTGTCGTTACATCTGTTACCTGTGTCATTTAGAATTGACTTTAAAATCCTGCTGATGGTTTACGAAGCCTTCAATAATCTCACTCTTTTCTGTATCTCAGAATGCCTCTCACCTTACACTCCAAATCATAAACTTAGATCTTCAAATGAGTGTCCACTTAGAATTCCAAGAGCTAAACTTAAATGGCGAGGTGGACTTCTGCGGTTACGCACCTAAAATCTGGAACAGCTTACTGATAGAAATTTGCCAGGCTAATGCGGTGGAGCATTTTAAAAAAACTGCTAAAAACACATTACTTCATCATGGCTTTCTCACAGCTTCATTTTAGTGTAATCCTAATATTCTGTATATGTATTGATTTTTTTTTTTTTACCCATGGCTCCACAATCCATACTAACGCCTACTTTTGCTGCTGTTCTTTTTCCGGTTTTCTGTGGTGTCGATCTGAACCACTACCACCCGATCAGGGTACCATGCAGTCCCTATATTGATGGATTGAAGGCCAGATGTGCATATGACCATCATCTAATTCTTCCACATGAAGCCAGAAAACCTGAGGACTGATTGAGATCATTTATGTTCGGTAGACTGCCCAGTGGGCGCTGGGTGGTCTCATGGCCTTGGAACCCCTGCAGATTTTGTTATTTCTGTCCTCCGTGTCATTGGACCTTACTTAATTCTTTGTTAATTAGTATTGCCTAATTTTTACATTTTTTTCCTTCATCTTGTAAAGCACTTTGAGAAACACTTGTATGAAAACGTGCCATAGAAATAAATGGTGGTTGTTGTCATCCTGCAGCCATGTCTCCCCAAGGTAAACGACACACACCATTCCCAGTTGTCCACATGATCTGAACTAAAATGTGATTTTGAGGCCAGGCCACCTTCTTCCAGGACTCCATGATTCAGTTCCGACTTGCACATGCCCATTATTGTAGGTGCTTTCAGTGCTGGATAGGGGTCAGCATGGGCACTCTGACCGGTCTTTGGCTACGCAGCTGCATAAGCAGTAAGCTGTGATGCAATGCCCTGTGCGTTCAGACACTTTTCTCTCATGGCCAGCATTATGTACTATGGGAGCTCTTCTGTGGGATCAGACTAGGCGGGCAAGCCTTCGCTGCCCACTCGCATCAGTGAGACTTAGGTACCCACAATCCTGTCACCAGTTCTCCTTCCTTGGACCACATTTGGTAGGTACTAAGCACCGCATAGCGGAAACACCCTCACAAGACCCACTATTTTGGAGCTGCTCCGACCCAGCCATCACAATTTGGCATTGTCAAAAACACTCCGATCCTTGCGCTTGGCCATTTTTTCCCCCGTTTCTAACCCATCACCTTCCAGAACTGACTGACTGCTTTCTGTCACTCCTTCACAGGCGCCATTGTAACGAGAGAGCCAATGTGATTCACTTCACCGCTTAGTGGTTTTAATGGTGGGGCCGATCGGTGTATAACATAGAAAACATTTCTTGCAGGACACTGTCTTTTTATTTCCTATATTTATCACAAGGCTGAAATATGAGAGCACTGCACTGATTATCACTCCATCCCATACGCAGAGATCAGGACAGACTGTGCCAATCACCAAAACCTTGAGCCACATGGAAATTTAAGCAAGACAGATAAGGCGCTGATTATTTTCTAATAGAGCATACTCTGTCATCCATTATCTGACTAATACTATCAAGAGAAAAAGGACATAGGAAGGTCTTTGGCTCTTAATGCTTCATTTCCTTTCAATAAATCCAAATTATGTCTGCCTCTTTTAAAGTCTGAGTCCCGGATGGCTGCAGGTTTTCATTCTAATTATGTAGAACTCAATATTTCCTGTCAGTAACAATTAATTCTATGACCCGTAAGTAAAGTCTCTTTATCTGAGATCAGCTATGCTACTTAGATACATAAAACGTTTAGGACATCTCAGGCATTTTACTCTTTTCCGATTTGCTCCCCGCCCCCATTATAGAAATAGTATTTTAATGGAGACACAGGTCCATTTTTGATTCCTTTATTATCAGCAGCTCATTGTTGATTGCATTTATTTTAATTAGCTATCAATGAAGAAAACAACTGAGCCCTAAACAGTTTAGAGCAGCGGTCTCAAACGCAGTGGCTGCAGGTTTTCATTCTAACCCTTTTCTTAACTAGTGACCAGTTTTTGCTACTAATTAACTTCTTTTGAATTTATTTTAATTGATATGCTCTTGATGACTCAGACTCCTCAATTGTTTTTTTTTCCTTAATTAGCAGCCAAAAAAAAAAAAAAAACACAACAGGATCAGCAAACTGTGACCATCACACAAGATCTGAAAATAAAGAAACTTAAAGGTCTCAGGAATGCTGATCTGCTCAGGTCCATAAAACATTTGAACAGAGCTGTTAGGAAAGAGAAAAAAAAACCCCAACAATTACAGAAATGTCTGCTATTGTACAATAAAAGTGGCAACAACCCATTAAATTAAAGAAGGGGTTTAATTAACAACAAGACTTTGCGCGTAATGAAGCGACTGGATGGAGTTGGAGGCCCTGACTTAGTTGGTCTTCTGTTGGTTCACAAACTTCATTTCTTTTCTGTTTGGGTGCCATTTAAGGAAAGAAATTAAGCAATTCAGAGGAATGATGAAATTCAGGGGAACAAAACTTTAAAAAAACAAATCAATTAAAATGAATGGAAAATGAATTAATTAGCAGCAGAAACTGGTCACCAATTAAGAAAAAGGTTTGAATGAAAACCTGCAGCATCTGGAGCCCTTTAGGACCAGAGATTGAGACCACTGGTTTAGAGCAGCGTTTCCCCAAACTCGGTCCTGGGGACCCCCTGTGGCTGCAGGTTTTTGTTCCAACCAAACAGCTTCTGTTTTTAATTGGACTCCTAAGCTAATTAAGTGATGTGTTATGGGAACAATATAGAAATTAGAAAACTAAAGTTCTCTCTACACTCACCTAAAGAATTATTAGGAACACCTGTTCAATTTCTCATTAATGCAATTATCTAATCAACCAATCACAGGGCAGTTGCTTCAATGCATTTAGGGGTGTGGTCCTGGTCAAGACAATCTCCTGAACTCCAAACTGAATGTCAGAATGGGAAAGAAAGGTGATTTAACCAATTTGGAGCGTGGCATGGTTGTTGGTGCCAGACGGGCCGGTCTGAGTATTTCACAATCTGCTCAGTTACTGGGATTTTCACGCACAACCATTTCTAGGGTTTACAAAGAATGGTGTGAAAAGGGAAAAACATCCAGTATGCGGCAGTCCTGTGGCGAAAATGCCTTGTTGATGCTAGAGGTCAGAGGAGAATGGGCCGACTGATTCAAGCTGAGAGAAGAGCAACTTTGACTGAAATAACCACTCGTTACAACCGAGGTATGCAGCAAAGCATTTGTGAAGCCACAACACGCACAACCTTGAGGCGGATGGGCTACAACAGCAGAAGACCCCACCGGGTACCACTCATCTCCACTACAAATAGGAAAAAAGAGGCTACAATTTGCACGAGCTCACCAAAATTGGACAGTTGAAGACTGGAAAAATGTTGCCTGGTCTGATGAGTCTCGATTTCTGTTGAGACATTCAAATGGTAGAGTCAGAATTTGGCGTAAACAGAATGAGAACATGGATCCATCATGCCTTGTTACCACTGTGCAGGCTGCTGGTGGTGGTGGTGTAATGGTGTGGGGGATGTTTTCGTGGCACACTTTAGGCCCCTTAGTGCCAATTGGGCATCGTTTAAATGCCATGGGCTACCGGAGCATTGTTTCTGACCATGTCCATCCCTTCATGACCACCATGTACCCATCCTCTGATGGCTACTTCCAGCAGGATAATGCACCATGTCACAAAGCTCGAATCATTTCAAATTGGTTTCTTGAACATGACAATGAGTTCACTGTACTAAAATGGCCCCCACAGTCACCAGATCTCAACCCAACAGAGCATCTTTGGGATGTGGTGGAGCGGGAGCTTCATGCCCTGGATGTGCATCCCACAAATCTCCATCAACTGCAAGATGCTATCCTATCAATATGGGCCAACATTTCTAAAGAATGCTTTCAGCACCTTGTTAAATCAATGCCACGTAGAATTAAGGCAGTTCTGAAGGCGAAAGGGGGTCAAACACCGTATTAGTATGGTGTTCCTAAAAATAATCAGGCTACAAATTCTACGTTTGTGAAATCCATACTTTCCCTGCAATGAATTTTGTTTTTTTAAGCCCTTGAAATGATTTTGTTATCTTGGCACTGATTTGTGCTCTAAATAGACCTTTTCGGCCGATGTAATGAAGAGCTTCCTGTTTAAACGGCGCTGCGAGACGTGAACTCAGCTCTTCTGTGCCTCTCATTTGATTTTTTTCCGGCAAACAAATTTTCAAAACAAACCGTATTTTATGACTCTTATCCGAGTCGGAGTAATAATTATGTTGGCGTGGTCATTTTAGATCTGAGATCGGCTAAAATTTAAACAATGACCGTTGTTAATACCCAGCCGTCACTACTCAGTTTGCCAATAGATGTCAGAAGGATGGATGCCAAAACCAAACTGCCCAAAGATGGATTTTGACATACCAAGCAAATGGCGATACGTTTTAAATTACTTACACTGTCGAAGGTTTTAAGTCAGTTGATGATGTTAGTCATGGAAAGTACGCCCCACCAAACCAACGTTCCAAAAACCAACCGAACTTACTGTTATCTGCTCGAACCAACACGACTTACTATACTCGGCGGTCCAGCAGCGTCACTGAAGCATTCGAATATTCTTAGCCACGTTATAATCTAACTACAGAGGCAGAGTCCTATTGTATGGTTCTAACTTGTATTGAGTCGAGGTATTGACGCGAACACCAGATAAATAGACAGACATGAAAGACAGATAGACAGACATGAAAGACAGATATATTACACACACATACACATAATGTACCAAGCAGATATGGGAATAATTTATTTTTTTCTTTTTAACAATTTGTTCATCTTGATTTTCATTCTACTTTTCTAGGTGTTCCAATTGTTTGTTTAATCCATTATTTACTAATTACTGGGTCTGACGCTAAAGTACTTGCAGTCTTTGATTATTCAGAGTTGTTTGCCTGAGTGTCTGCTCTGCTCATTTTTAATTGTCATTAATAAGATACAATGAAGGGGAAAAACTGCACAGAGAAAGAGCAAACCATAATGAACTCGAATCTAAAGCAAAATTAGAAATATTTCTAAATGTCTTATAAATATAAAAAGTCATGCTGCTGTGCCTTTCTGAATGTAGAATAAGAGAAAAAAATAGCAGCTAATTAAATGAGATCAGGTGTTGTCACCGATTAGGAATCTGGATGGAACAAAAACCTGCAGGCACAGGGGGTCCCCAGGACGGAGTTTGAGACCACTGGTTCAGAGGAAGAATAAAAACAGTGTAATTTTAGTATCAACAATAATTGGCAATTGTTAAATGAATTCAGTTAAAAACTAGCACACACAAGGGAACAAATGAATGTTTAAAACCAAGCGAAAAGCTTTTTATGTATACAGTTGGAAAGTTTCAAGAGTGAAAAAATACGGCTAAGCTTCAATTTTTGGGGCTTTATATATTTGTTAAAGCTGCTGCTTGATGCAACTTTTAAATATGTTCATTTAATCTAGTCAATTTGATTGCACTTCACACTTATTGAAACATCACCAAATGAATCCAAGATTGTTTACAGTGTTTTTTGACAATGGACTTCCATCTACACACACACACACACACACACACACACACACACACACACACAAGTGGAGCCGCCCCTCATCCCTTGTAATACAGGATTGGCCCGTACTGGAACAAAAAGTACAGCGTACTGTATTCATTCAGTAACAGACACGATTTGAGCCGTATTGCCATACAGAGTGTTTCGTATGTACACTAGATCTTCATGGTGTGGAGAACAATTCCAAGCAATCCCGATACACAGAGAGAGGGAATGAGTTTCAGTTCAGTGTCACGTTACCGTTGCAGATTGACAGGCACCCCTTGCCATCACACTGAATTCACACATTGACTGTAAACAAAAAAAATAAATAAATAAATAAGAGCGGTGATGTCTGCTAATGCAAGTGTACCACTGAAACGATGCAAGAGTCTGTCGAGGTACAGGTTTGAGTGCAAGACAGAAAGTCAGTGGGTCTGTCCACTCCCTGGCCACAGATACATCTCAAATGTAACTTTTTTGGTTGCCCATGGAGGAATATCTGACCTGAAACAGCACAGTGCAGGTGCCTCTCATGTTTGAGCAGCTAAAAAGCAGAGGACACAGGGAAGAATCGATCAATTCCTTATACGTCAGTATATTGCTGCTTAATGAATTGTATTAAACTATAAATATTATAACCTACTTTGAATTACAATTTCAGTTATATTATAACCTACATTAGCTTATATTATACCATAACCAATACAACTAGAAATCGGTGCAGATTCATCAGGCTAGTAAGTCTATCTTAACCTTCACCCAAATGGATGGGCATAACTTTACATAAGTGATACAGTGCATCCGGAAAGTATTCACAGCGCATCACTTTTTCTACATTTTGTTATGTTTCAGCCTTATTCCAAATTGGATTAAGTTCATTTTTTTCCTCAGAATTCTACACAACAACACCACATAATGACAACATGAAAAAGTTTGAGGTTTTTGCAAATTTATTAAAAATAAAAAAACTAAGAAATCACATGTACATACAGTACATCCTCTAGGCAAACAGCCCCTCCGTCAGGCAGAGAGAGTGAGAGAGAGAGAGAGAGAGAGAGAAGCAAACAATCAAGCACCGCGCGGGAAGCATATCGTATATCATTGATGAGTTTAATTTAATACGTAATATGTGCTCTGATTGGGTAGCTTCTAAGCCATCCGCAATAGCGTCCCTTGTATGAAATCAACTGGGCAAACAAACTGAGGAAGCATGTAACATAAATTAAAAGACCCATTGTCCGCAGAAAGCGGCGAACCAGCGAAAAATCCGTGATATATATACTGCTCAAAAGAATTAAAGGAACACTTTTTAATCAGAGTATAGCATAAAGTCAATGAAACTTATGGGATATTAATCTGGTCAGTTAAGTAGCAGAGGGGGTTGTTAATCAGTTTCAGCCGCTGTGGTGTTAATGAAATTAACAACAGATGCACTAGAGGGGCAACAATGAGATGACCCCCAAAACAGGAATGGTTTAACAGGTGGAGGCCACTGACATTTTTCCTCCTCATCTTTTCTGACTGTTTCTTCACTAGTTTTGCATTTGGCTACAGTCAGTGTCACTACTGGTAGCATGAGGCGATACCTGGACCCTACAGAGGTTGCACAGGTAGTCCAACTTCTCCAGGATGGCACATCAATACGTGTCATTGCCAGAAGGTTTGCTGTGTCTCCCTGCACAGTCTCAAGGGCATGGAGGAGATTCTAGGAGACAAGCAGTTACTCTAGGAGAGCTGGAGAGGGCCATAGAAGGTCCATAACCCATCAGCAGGACCAGTATCTGCTCCTTTGGGCAAGGAGGAACAGGATGAGCACTGCCAGAGCCCTACAAAATGACCTCCAGCAGGCCACTGGTGTGAATGTCTCTGACCAAACAACCAGAAAGACTTCATGAGGGTGACCCAAGGGCCCCATGTCCTCTAATGGGCCCTGAGCTCACTGCCCAGCAGCATGCAGCTCGATTGGCATTCGCCATAGAATACCAGAATTGGCAGATGCACCACTGGTGCCCTGTGCTTTTACAGATGAGAGCAGGTTCACCCTGAGCACGTGACAGAAGTGAAAGGGTCTGGAGAAGCCATGGAGAACATTATGCTGCCTGTAACATCATTCAGCATGAGCAGTTTGGTGGTGGGTTAATGATTGTCTGGGGAGGCATATCCATGGAGGGTCACACAGACCGCTACAGGCTTGACAAAGGCACCTTGGCTGCCATTAGGTATCAGGATGAAATCCTTGGACCCATTGTCAGACCCTATGCTGGTACAGTGGCTCCTGGTGCACGACAATTCCTGGCCTCATGTGGTGAGAGTATGCAGGCAGTTCCTGGAGGATGAAGGAATTGATACCATTGACTGGCCACCACACTTTCCTGACCTAAATCCAATAGAACACCTCTGGGACATTATGTTTTGGTCCATCCAATGCCACCAGGTTGCACCTCAGACTGTCCAGGAGCTCAGTGATGCCCTGGTCCAGATCTGGGAGGAGATCCCCCACAACACCATCTGTCATCTCATTAGAAGCATGCACCGATGTTGTCAGGCATGTATACAAGAACACAGGGGCCATACAAAGTGCTGCGTACAATTTTGAGTTGCTGCAATTAAATTTTGGCAAAATGGACTAGCCTGCCACATAATTTTTCACTCTGATTTTTGGGGCGTCTTTGAATTCAGGGCTCTGTAGGTTGATCATTTTCATTTCCATCAAGCGATGTGGCATCCTTTGTTCCTAACACATTACCCAGTCTATATCAGTATAGATATCCAGGAGGATTTCTTTTTCCCATTGAGATCTGATGTGTTTTCAAAGTGTTCCTTTAATTTTTTTGAGCAGTTTATTTAGATATGCTTACATTTAAAATCCGCGATAGAGTGAAGACACGAAAGTCGAAGCGCGATATAGCGAGGGATTACTGTAATGATAAGTAATACTAATATGAACAGCACACTGCAAATGTGCGAGTGACACGAGCGTCACTTTCGGATTCACTGACCTCTTCAGTTTCACTATCTGAAGACGGATCGACTTTCTTACGAGATGTCACGATGAGGCCAGATGATGCGTCTACACTTTTGCCCGAGTAACGCTCGGTACTAATAATGATGCGGTCACTTTCACAGCCCGAGTAATCCCCAGGCCTTGCATGAGACTTATCTACAGGGTGGTCCAGATCTAATTATGCAGATCCAGATGGTCTGGATGACTGATTTATGCGGGGACGATTCCAGTTCGGCGCGAAGGCGATTCTTCATGTCGTCAGTTTGCACACTTCGAAGGTCTGTGATTTTTCAGGTGATTTTTTTGGTAATAAACTTGAGTTATAGCATAATGAAAATTGCATAATTAGATCTGGACCACCCTATATATTAGTGGCCCAAGTGACACTCTGGCGGTAAAAACCGTGCTAAAAGCGTTAATCCAGAGTAGCGCTCGTGCGTAACGCTAAGGAGGTTAAAAACTTTACTTGTTCCTCTAATCCCAATTAATTTTGTTTTAAATTGAACAGCAGCTCTAATACTTAGAAGTGCACTATTGGCTGTTGGCTCAGCTACTTGTCAGGACAAAAGGGTAATTTTATCTAATTTTTTGACTGTTGATTGAATTTTATCATACATTTAATTTTTTTTTGCACTTTAGCCAGTTGGACCAAAGATAAAGTCGTCGAATTGCACAAGTTTCCCAGTTCAGTTGTCAAAGCCACTTGTCATCCTAAAAAAGTGTCCCATCATTTCAGACCTCCATCTATGGAAACATGGAAATGCACTGCAGATATGTGCTTTTGTGCAAAGCAAACAAATTACTGAATATTACAAAAGTAAAGACAGCACCAAAAAATAAATGTGTACATTTAAGAAATTGACTTTTCTGCAACAAGCACAACTGAAGTCAGTTTTATGTCATCAGTCAGACACAAATCTTTGAGAATGAACAGAAATAGCAGAAGTCGGCCTCACTTGGATATGTACACACAGCTAATAAATTAATAAGCAAAAGAAACCAATGAAGTCTTAGGTGACCATGTTCAAAAATTAAATCAAGATGCCAACAATCTAAGCAGTCAGTGAAATGGCCTCTAAGAAAATAAATAAATAAAATACCATATCTCATCGCTGACCTTGCTGAATAAAATCATCATGAAAACGGAAGCAACTTTAACCACAATATAGCGTAATTAACTGCAAAGAGAAGGACAAACAATAGTGATTTACTTACACGTGAGGATACAGCAGTGTAGGACCAAGAAATTGGCCTTGCAGGGCGCTGTGCATAAACTCTAAATAGTGGAGGCGCCCCCCGCTAAACCCACCCCACCAACCTTGACATACAGAAGCTCCAGCGAATACTGAAATAGAACTTTAGCTACTCAGCAGCTGGGTGGCAAATAGCTCTGGACTTTCACAAGAACATCTCAGGACCCTGCCCTACCACTGAATTTGCCAGCCAAACATTCAGGACAACAAGTCTGGTTATAAAATTCTGCTGTAGGTGTATCTAGGATTGATGTCTGAAACAGATTTTTAAATTAAGTGGAGTATTGTAGAAAGCAAAATTAAAATGTCCCAAACCAGCATGGTGGTCAACTCTTGGCCCTGGTAAGGGTCTGTATGGGTATGGAAATACCAGATGAAGAATAAAATGTTCAAAACTCACCATACTAAACTATGGATTAAACAAACAACATATAAAACAGGACCTTGGACCGAATGAAAGTCAAAATGTGAACTGTGTGGGCAAATACGGATTAACCTGCTGGCAATTTAGGAAGTAAAAATATTAGGTTTGAATAGACAATAGGAGGTCTGAAAAACTGAAAATATTCCATATAGTGGACAAGACACTATCAACAGCCAGACAGTGTTCAGAAGCCATTAATAAGGTTAAAAGAATGTCAGGTTATATAGCACCTTGATGTGTGGAGTTCAAGTCCAAGGACATGACGCTGAAGCTTTATAACACACAGGTGAGGCCTCATCTGGTGTACTGTGGGCAGTTTTGGTCTCCAGGCTACAAAAAGGACATAACAGCACTAGAAAAGGTCCAGAGAAGAGCGACTAAGTAGTAAATGTAAAGGATTACATGTAAGAAATACAAATGTGAGGTTTGAATACACAATGGGAGGTCTAAAACTCTAAAGTACACCTTATGAGGAAGGTTTAGGAGTCATAGTGGACTCAAGATTACTTCCCGTCAGTGTTCAGAAGGCTAACAGAATGTCAGGTTATATAGCGCCTTGATATGTGGAGTACAAGACACAGGAGGTTCTGCTCAAGCTTTGTAACACACTGGTGAGGCCTCATCTGGAGTCCTGTCTGAGGTTTTGGTCTTTAGGCTACAAAAAGGACATAACAGCACTAGAAAAGGTCCAGAGAAGAGCAACTAGGCAGTAAATGTAAAGGATTACATGTAGGAAATACAAATGTGAGGTTTGAATACACAACGGGAAGTCTAAAAATCTAAAGTACACCTCATGAGGAGGATTTAGGAGTCGTAGTGGACTCTAAGCTGTCACCTTCCTGACAGTGTTCAAAAGCCATTACAAGGCTAACAGAATGTCAGGTCATATAGCGCCTTGATGTGTGGAGTACAAGTACAAGGAGGCGACACTGACGCTTTATAACACACTGGTGAGGCCTCATCTGGAGTCCTGTGTGCAGTTTTGGTCTCCATGATACAAAAAGGACATAGCAGCACTAGAGAAGGTCCAGAGAAGAACGACTAGGCTGATTCCAAGGCTACAGGGGATGAGTTATGAGGAAAGATTAAAAAAGCTGAGCCTTTACAGTTTAAACAAAGGAGATTAAGAGGAGGCCTGACTGAAGGGTTTAAAATTATGACGTGAATTAGTCCAGTGGATCAAGACGGTTATTTTTAAATGAGTTCATCAAGAACACGGGGACACAGTTAGAAACTTCAGGGGAAATGTCACACAAACATTAGGAACTTTTTTTCTTCACACAGAGAACAATAGAGACATGGAATGAGTGACCAAGTCATGTGGCAGACAGTAAGACTTTAGGGACCTTCAAAACATGATTTGGTCATTCCAGATTGTTTTAATGAAACTGTGTCACCAACATCAAATAAAGCTCAAATGTCAATCTTCATATTTTGCAAAGACGACGTGTGTGCGACTCTCCCATCAATCGGGATACAACTTTGAGGTAAAAAGGCCTACAGATTAGTTTGTATTTGTGCTTCTTCAGTAAAAAACAAATGCATTAGTAGTCATTTACTTAAATAAATCCTTAAAATTATTAAAAAGTGCATTGTACAAACCTTTAGGAAGCACAGCCAAAAGATTAGCATCAATTTCCTTGGTAACCTTTGTTAAATCTTCATTGTCAAATGAAAATTCTTTCTGGAAGCTAAAAAAGAAAAACAAACATACATCAGAATAAACTTTTTTTTGGAGAAAATTAATCTTATTAAAAAAAAAAAAAAGTCAGAATTTATACTTTGAAATGTCATTTACAGCACATCAACCAACTTTAACTGTTCTCTTATTTATGAAGCCAGCTCCTTCCCTCTAGGATATTTAATAGTCTGTTTTTAAGAGCATTATGGATTCACCCCAAACAACAGTTTTCTCATACTTGAATCCAGGAAAATGAATGGGTATGACCTCTGGGGTATGACTTATGACATATAGGGTATGAATTGGGCAGAAGCACATTCATTGGCACTTGACAAATCTTGGTGCCATCATATTTCTGTCTTATGTACCCACAGGGCACAAAAAGTCATAAGTGGAATCCAGGGGTACTCGACTCCAGTACTGGAGGTCTGCAGGTTTTTGCTTTAACTAAAGTCTTAATCGGAACCCATTTATTTACTACTAAATCAATATTTTTGTGGTTAGTTTTAGTTAAGTATGCTGTCACTCAGAATCCTTAACTGCCTATTTTTGCTTTAAACAGCTGCACTGTGGTTTTAATGGTTGCCCGTTATCTTAATCAGCCGTCACTTAGAGGTACAATTGACGAAGGAACCAGAAGCTTTCCAGCTAACGTGCTTCCATGTAATCCCGTGCCCATGCATCACAACGTATCTGTCTGAAGACAATGGTTTGAAATAAAAATATGAGAGAAGGGAAAGACTAAGGAGGTATAAAATTTGTCCAGGAGTACAAAACGTATGGATAACGTTCTCAGCAAATGAAAATTCTACAATGGGATAAAGATTTTTCTCTGAAGAATGAAAGGACTAAGAAGCCACAGAATTAAATACCAAGTGTCATTTACTGCTAGGCTGGGTTTCTAATTGTGAAATTGGTTGGAATAAAAACCTGCAGCTACGGTGGACCACCAGGACCGTAATTGAGAGCCCCCACCTCTAATATTATCAATTTCAAGGGTGGAGACCACCTGCCTTTGAACCATTGCGTTATGACCGCTGGATTGTAAGTGTTTCGACAGGGAAGACCTTGTATAAAAACTTAAATTTTAGTAAGGTAAATCTTTATATACAATACGCTACCGTGGCTGTCAGTTTGTCTGTCCAGGATTTTAAATCACCTGTAGCATGCAAACCGTTTGACATATTGACCTGAAATTTGGCACACATATACTATGTGACCTCTGCTATCCACTTTCGGGGTGATGATTGACCTCTAATGTTATTCCTCTATTTTATTGTAAAATCAACTCTCGGCAGTGGCCAGCAGGGCACCGTTCTCATCCCCTACCACCTTCATATCTTAAGTCATTCTTTGCCCAGAGGGGACTGGGCGGTCTCGTGGTCTGGAACCCCTACAGATTTTATTTTTTTCTCCAGCTTTTGGAGTTTTTTTTGTTTTTTCTGTCCACCCTGGCCATCAGACCTTACGTATTCTATGTTAATTAATGTTGACTTATGTTTATTTTTTTTTATTGTGTCTTCTATTTTTCTATTCATTTTGTAAAGCACTTTGAGCTACATTTTTTTTGTATGAATATGTGCTATATAAATAAATGTTGATTGATTGATTGATTGGATTGAGGCAGATTGAAGACTTAAGTGCCAGCTTAAGTGAAAAATGAAAGAAAACCTACTAAGTAATTGCAACACAAACACTGACTTAATCAGTTTTAACGTGAAAAGATGCCAACGGAAGAAGAGAAGAAGAAGTGGGCCGCTAGGTTGGAGAGAAGAGGAGCTGCTCAGCAAGCAGCAAACGTGTCAACCTCTGAGCAAACGAATGGTAAACATACAGAGAAAGAGGATGAAAACTAGAAGTCAAGTGTATTCACTGCACATTATTGTGCAGTACGCCATTACTGGTCTTTATATACAATACGCTACCGTGGCTGTCAGTTTGTCTATCCAGGATTTTAAATAACCTGTGGCATGCAAACCGTTTGACATATTGACCTGAAATTTGGCACACATATACTACGTGACCTCTGCTATCCACTTTCGGGGTGATGATTGACCTCTAATGTTATTCCTCTATTTTATTGTAAAATCAACTCTCGGCAGTGGCCAGCAGGGCACCGTTCTCATCCCCTACCTCTTCATATCTTAAGTCTTCAATCTGCCTCAAGAATGACTTAAGTGCCATCAGAAGTGAAAAATGAAGGAAAAGTTATTGCAACAAACACTGACTTAATCCGTTTTAATATGAAAAGATACCGACGAACAAAGAGAAGAAGCGGGCCGCTAGGGTGGAGAGAAGAAGAGCTGCTCAGGAAGCAGCAAGCACATCAACATCTGAGCAAACCAATGATAAACAGACACAGAGAAAGAGAAAGAGGATGAAAAGTGGGAATGCTGAAGTCAAGCGTATTCATTGCATGTTATCGTTCAGTACGCCATTACTGGTATTAAATATTGACCAGATGCAGTAAAGTAAATTACATTCAATGCAGGATAAGTCAATTTTAAAACTTACAAGTATTCTGTCTTGGCTAAATAAGGCAACTAACACAACATGTACAAGACAAAAAGTAACAGACGTGAAATTCCTGTTAGAACAAAGTGTTTGGGCCTGAAAAAAAAAAAAAAAAAAGTATGAATTTCGTTATTATGGAATTGGATCATCATGCGGTCTTTCGGCATGTACAGTTGACTAAGCTGGCTGCAGAATGATTAACCCGATGGCAACGTCAGTTTTGTTCTTGCTAGTGTGGACGACAGGACAAGTTCAATCAGTTAGATTTGTATTCAGTCACAGATGAGTACGTGGATTCTATGTTTCAAGGCAGAAGAGCAAAGTTACATTTTTTTCTATTGGCTTTTTATAATTTCTTCTTCCCCCCCCTTATTCAAAAATAAAAATATTATTTACTTAAGCATTTTGTTTTAGTACGCTAATGGGCCATCCATCCGTTATCCAACCCGCTATATCCTTACAACAGGGTCACGGGGGTCTGCTGGAGCCAATCCCAGACAACACAGGGCGCAAGGCAGGAAACAAACCCTGGGCAGGTCGCCAGCCCACCCCCACACACCAAGGACAATTTAGAATCACCAATGCACCTAACCTGCATGTCATGGGCCATCTGTTCTTATTTTTTTCACTGATCAGATATACCTTGAAGGAGGAAAGGTTCGCTCTTTAGTGTCAAATAGACGCATTCTGGAAATTGTCCTTTATCGGCTTACTGCACCCTGTCTTATGACAGACGCCTGTATGAATAACCTGCCGTTATAGCAAAACGGCTTTGTCAGCGATTAACCCTAAGTAGCTTGCAAGCAGTTCATTTTTCTTTTACACTAACATCAATGGCAGTGAGAAGTTCCAGCTTTATCGGTAAATTGCTTTAGTTATGTAAGGTGTTTTGCCAAGAGGGGACTGGGTGGTCTCTTGGTCTGGAATCCCTACAGATTTTAATTTTTTTTCTCCAGCCTTTGGAGTTTTTTTTTGTCCACCCTGGCCATCGGACCTTACTTATTCTATGTTAATTAATGTTGACTTATGTTTATTTTTTATTGTGTCTTCTATTTTTCTATTCTTCATTTTGTAAAGCACTTTGAGCTACATTTTTTTGTATGAAAATGTGCTATATAAATGTTGTTGTTGTAAGGTGTGATTCCATTAACCTCCTTAATGCACATTTCAAAATTTCCAAACAAAAAACTTGTAACAGAAACACATTAATTGGGGGGGGTTGGACCTCAAAATTCACAAAAGTTTATACGCTCACTTGAGACGGTTTTTCAGGCGATTTGACAAAGCAATACTTCGCAAAGCTGCAATGTAGTGAGAAGTCAAGCCACTCAGGCCTCTTCTTCTGGCACGTCGCCTCGAAAGCTTGCATATTGTAATCTTGTTAGTTAGCCAATAAATGGGGTCATTTCGCTTGACTTCTCACTACATTCATAATGGCTAACACGGCACAACACCCGAATACAAAAGCTGCAATGCAAGCACTTTTTTTGCATTTAGGTCACATGACAGGACGTAACTTTTCAAATATCTGTGGAAATGTGATGTGGTGAACAGAGCAGCATTATGAACACTACCTGGTAACCCAACACAAATGTCTCTGATCACACAGCACAACTAGGTTTTTGCTTGAATTTAATAGCTTATGCGAAACAAAAACGTGACTAAATATGTTATTGTCAGTATTGTCAGGGCGGAGTGGTTGCTCTAAGGCTAAGGATATGTGCTGGTATCCCGAAGGATGCCGGTTAGGGTTAGGGTTACTGTCACTGCCAAAAGAGATCCTACTCTGCTGGGCACCTGAGCAAGGCCCTTAACCTTCAATTGCTCCAGGGGCGCTGTACAATGGCTGACCCTGCGCTCTGACCCCAAGGGGTATGCGAAAACTAACAAATTCCTAATACGAGAAATTGTATAAGGCGAAATAAAAACAAAAAAAAAAGAAAAAAAAAATAAGTCCGTGTCTCAGAGTTCCTACATGATGCAGTAAAACCAAAATTATATGTGTGCATACCCAGTAGGTACCTGTCACAATCAGCAAAAACTTTTCAGGAAGCAAGACTTTTCAACAAAAAAAAAACAAAAAAAAAATTGTTGTGCAGTGATTAATCCGCCATCAACGACCACCTGAAGAACAACAGATCTCCAGCCTTTCCTGTTAAAGTTGTACCGATATCGGACAACTTGGCTCACGAATAGGGAATGCGAACCATCAATTGAGCTTAAATTGTAATTAGGCTGAGAAAAATGACGTGCCTCTTCTACATGAGGTAAAGAAAAGAATCGTATCATCAGTTTGGAGCATAGCGCTCGACACATCTGTTCACCCCCAAGGCCTCAGCACCAACCTTGTATTGGGCACAGGTAGCCAGTTTATAAAGCAAGAGGTCTTTGCACTCGTCGGTCAGAACTGGCTCCCTCCTCATGTATGCTACAGCAGGGGACACAAGAGGGCCTATTGTGGTGCACAATTCCATGAATGTTGAGCTGCTCATCCTAAATTTTTTTTAACACCCACAGCTCCCGAGTAAAAACACTGCAGATGATTTCAAAGAAATTCCTAATATGTGGCCTCTGCCAAGTACAGGGAGCGCACCTTCTCTTTATCGTATTCACTCGCTCTTGTCACCACTGGTTAAAAACAAAAACGCCAATTGTAGACACAATTGGAATAACACAACCATCATATTGGGTGCAATTGTCAATTTCAGGTGATAAAACAAACTTATTTGCATAAAATCACTCAATGGAAATGTTGACAAGGCAAAAATACGAATTGTCAACATTTCAGAATTATCACTTCCATTTTCACATAACTGCAATTGAAACTCGGCACACGGCACACCCCTGTGTCCATATTACAAAAGGTATTAGACCTCAAGGACCGATAGGGGTGTCCAGAGAACATGCGTATGTGGTTCTCCTCAGCATCCATAACACTTAACTTCCGTTAAGATCGCCTAATGGATTGATAGTCTCTCTCTCTCGCTGGCTGCTGTCTGTTTTTGTGAATCATGATTCCCTATCTCCATGATAAAATGTTCGGGGAGATGAAGGTCACATTGCTGCACGGATAAATTTACGAGCAAAAAATTCAAAGATTGAGATAGATATATAGATAGAGATATAGAGTTTGAACGGCCTCCTGAAAAAAATTAAATTCGTAAAAAGTATGAGGCACCACTGTACTGTATATGCAAGTTCCCCAGTCAAGTTTTCTTTTATAAATCCTGATGTTTGTGTGGGAATTGGCGCGCACACATATATATACACACACACACACACACACACACACACTCTTCAAGCCTCTTCTTATGCAGACTTAAACTTTATAAATGAGGCCCTGGGTCACATCACATGACTTTTCCTGCAATTTCCAGTTGTAGATTTCACTTAACTAAATAACGCATGAATTTACACGATTTACATAATCAAAAAGTTGGGGGCAGTCATTGCATGCTCCCTTGACTACCAGGCGACTCGCCCAGAGAAAAATCAAACGAGCTTGATCGTGGATGCAGTCTTGTATGCATGTGATTGGTGGTGACCAATGAGCACTGTGCCGGAAGTACGATAAATAAAATGCAGCTACTAGGAATATGGAGCGCAGGTTTTTTCGCCTTCACCAACAGAACTAAGGCTCTTCACTCTGATGTCTTGTTCTTTATTTCATACCGCTATGGAAGAACAGACGATTGCGGCTGAACTCGTGCCTGTAAACCTTTTGCATGACAACGGCTCTGTCGGGCAGCACGTTAATCGGTGGTCAGAAAAAGAAGGGTGAGCTTGCAATACTTTGGAAATGCAAAGCTTTGCTGGTAATTTACTAGGCAGTCACTTAATCGGACATGCCTTGTGACTCCTAGTTGTGTAAATCGACCGGCGACCAGATAAGCAACTGCAGTCACCAAGTTTGACAACCCCTCGGACTAGAAGTTGTGTAATGCGACATTGGCTTACGTTTTACAACACAGTTGTGAAACACCATCCGGTATACCATATTACAAAGTAATAATGGCACTAAAGAAGGCGTAGAGAAGACAAACATCATTATGAGCTACGGGGAAAGATCAAAATGATCTGAAGGTGACAAGCTAGAAGACGTGTTAGGGATTGGGTAGGACAAAAGCCACCAGTTTCTTTAAAAATCAACAAGAACACAAGACAGAGATGGAAGAGGGCTAATGGTAAATTTGTTAAAATCTACTCGCCACTACACTACAGCAGCTACTCTTCAATTTATTTGCATAATCATCTAATTTTATGAGCTTGTGTATTTACTTTATGGAGTCAAAGAACGGAGACTAACCCAACAGAGTTGAGCAGGAGACAATGGCAAGTCTGGGTTATATGCCATTGGATCACCGCAAATAATCACAATCCCAAAAACCAGGTCTGTCTGGAGTAGTCAATGTCATCTTTGGAAAAGGAGAGAAAAAAACTGCTATTAAATAAGCGAGAGTTAAGGTGGCCAGCTGGAAACTTTGAGACGCGAGGCCTTGGAATTTCTCACTCAGCCACACTGCTTTCCAAAATATCTACACATAAACAATTTATATATGTACTAGATAAGAAAGTAGACTGGATGTACACTTTAACTAAATACTACTGTACAGATGGGTCAGTAATGCACTGCTTACTGGTCAGATATCACAAAGACCTCAATTATCTGTTTATTGTACCTCCGCCATACCTACTAAATGAACTTTCCAGAACAATTAAAATTCCATTATTCCAAATACCAAATTTGACCAGATTTCTACATTAGTCATTTATTATTCTTCTTTTAGCAGTGTAGTTTTCAAGAAAATTTTTTTTCATGACAATTTCACCTTGGGAAACAATTTTCAGCTTACACATCAACAAGACACCAGCTGTTGGCGTCTTACTGCCATAAATCCTTTTGAAAACCTCATAATATTTTATGTTCACTCTGTGGAATCTTTAATTCCAGCAACACATTACTTAGTGGAAAAATGTTTTGTTTAACCTGCAGAGTAGCTGGGCGGCACATAGACATCTCGCAGCTCAAAAGTCCCGAGTTTGATCCCTGGTCTGGTCAATTTACATACCCCGCCCCTCCCCCCGATAAATGAGATTTCCTTCCATCATCCATTGAGAAGTCGAGCAAAATGACCCCTTTAATTGGCTAAATAAAATGTGGTGATTTACAGTTGATCATATTGAGGCCACTTTTACTCAGCCTGCATAATAGTTGACTTTACTTTCAACAAAAGAGATAACAGTGGTATGTCTTTCATTTCCTAGGAGTACTGGGGTGTTTTCCGAACAAAGATTTTTAGTGAAGCCATATTTAGTTGTATGAAATTAAATCAAATACGAAAAACTGGCTGTGCACTAATGTGGGTCCCCTTGTAATTTTGCTGATTTGAATGCCTGTCACTGCTCAATGCTGATTACTTGCAACACCAAATTGGCTGGATGAGCTTGTTTAGCCTTGAACTTCATAGACAGGGGTGTCCAATCAGGAGTGGTAAAAGGTATTTAAGGTGGTCAGTTACAAGTTGTGCCTACCTTTGATTCTCCTCTGAAGAGTGACAGACAGCATGGGATCCTCAAAGCAACTCTCAAAAGATCTGAAAACAAAGATTGTTGAGTCTCCTGGTTTAGGGGAAGGCTACAAAAAGCTGAGAGGTTTAAACTGTCAGTTTCAACTGTAAGGAATGTAATCAGAAATGGAAGGCCACAGGCACAGTTGCTTTTAAACCCAGCAGGTCTGGCAGGCCAAGAAAAATCCAGGAGCGGCACATGCGCAGGATTGTGAGAATGGTGACAGACAACCCACAGACCTCCTCCAAAGACCTGCAAGAACATCTTGCTGCAGATTGTGTATCGGCACATCGTTCTGCAATTCAGTGCAATTCGCACAAAAAACATCTGTATGGCAGGGTGATGAGAAAGAAGCCCTTTCTGCACTCACGCCATAAACGGAGTCGCTTGTTGTATGCCAATGCTCATTTAGACAAGCGGATTCATTTTGGAACAAAGTGCTTTAGACTGATGAGACAAAAATTGAGTTATTTGGCGATAACAAAAAGAGTTTTGCATGGCTGAAGAACAACACTGCATTCCAAGAGAAACACCTGCTACCTACTGTCAAATTTGGTGGAGGTCCCATCATGCTGTGGGGCTGTGTGGCTAGTTCAGGGACTGGGGCCCTTGTTAAAGTCGAGTGTCAGATGCATTCAACCCAATATCAACAATTCTTTAGGATAATGTTCAAGTATCAGTCACAAAGTTGAAGTTACGCAGGGGTTGGATGTTCCAACAAGACAATGACCCAAAACACAGTTCGAAATCTACAGAAGGCATTTATGCAGAGGGAGAAGTACAATGTTCTGGAATGGCCGTTACAGTCCCCTGACTTGAATATCATCGAAAATCTATGGGATGATTTGAAACAGGCTGTCCATACTCAGCAGCCATCAAATTGAACTGAACAGGAGAGATTTTGTATGGAACAACGGTCAAAAATACCTCCATCCAGAATCCAGACACTCAAAGGCTACAGGAGGACAGCGTCTAGAGGCTGTTAAATTTGCAAAAGGAGGCTCTGTTGTGGTGCCCACATTTATACACCTGTCTAATTTTGTTATGATGCATATTGCAGATTTTCTGTTAATCCAATAAACAATGTCACTGCTGAAATCCTACTGTTTCCATAAGGCATGTCACATATTAAAAGGAAGTTGCTACTTTGAAAGCTCAGTCAATGAAACAAATCCAAATAAGAGGGGTTCCCAAACTTCTTCATATGACTGTAGATCTTGGGCAGAAGTACAACTGAGTAATGTTCGAGAAATTGCCAAAGCCAGGCAGCAAAGCGAATTTACTGTACATGCACTGCATGTGTTACATTTGTCATTATGGTTAGTTTTACTATTTATTAATTACAATCTATTTTAAAATTACTGTCTACTTTTTAAATTTATCCACCTATTAGAGTATAGTTCTTTACCTGTATTGTACTGCAATTATGGAGAATGTTACTTCATGCCACTGTATGCTGCAATGTGGTCTATGGATGGTATGACAAAGCCACTTGACTTCTCAATAACTGTCTTGGCTTAAAAAAATGGATGTATTTGTTGAGAATTTAAGTCCCCCCCCCCCATTGCCCCATAAAAACGCCAATGTAAAGCGTCCATGTGGGTAAAATATTTTTACATTAATAGAAAAATTAACCTCCTTAGCGTTGGACCTGATCATCACTCGGGCAGTGAAAACAATGCTAAAAGCATTAGACCAGAGTGACACTCAGGCATCTGTATACATACGTCTCTCCTAAATGTTAGCCGGGCAACGGTGTAGATGCGTCTTCTCCTAGCCTCATGGGAAACATTTTTCAGGCACCCAGATGTTGTGCGCTCTTAACAGTGATACAAGCAGTGATGTTGAAGAGCCTCATCAGCAATGATGACAAAGTGAAATTGGTCTTCAGGCAAACAAAAAACGGTCAGTGAAACCGAAAATAACACTTAATCGCGTTTGGGTCTCTGTTGACCCTGCTTCAAATAAGCCAGCACCACCTTATTTTGATTTTGTGGGGCAACCAGAAATAAAAGTGAACGATGACAGCCAAGATCTGCTTTACTTACCTGAACTTATTTCTTGATGATGACGTGATCGAAAGAATTGTTGTTAGGATAAACTGTTATGTTAAAGAGTGTCGAGTAAATGACCATACAACTAAGAGGTTTTCCCATTCCTAGAAATGGGAAATGGTAGCTGCTGCTGAAATCTGTTATTAGCAGAATCATCATCATCATCCCTCCTCCTCCATTTCATATTCTCATTTCTAATATTTCTTCTGACATTACAGTTTTAGTGCTTTGCACGTTTTTACAGTAGAAAGACGAGATTTAATATAAATGTCATTTTTCAAGCTAAAAAATGCAACACTTTTTAAATGTTTTCTAAAAGAAAAATATGTAATACTATGGAGGTTAACTTTAGGGCATTTGTGTGGCAAATACATATATAAAAATACGATAGATCGATCGGTCCTTCATTAATCCCAAGGGGAAATTCACATAATCCATTATTATTATTTATTATATTTTTTATTTTATTTATTGTATTTATTATTTTATAATATAATAATTATGCTTTAATATCAAAAGAAAATAGTCCTGCCAAAAACAGCCTTTATAGCCTATACCAGGTGTGTTAGATTATTTTAGACAGAACGTTGCTACATTAGGTCATTGCAAGAAAGAAATAAATATAGAAGTCGACCCAACCAAATCTAAGACAGATTGCTCTGTGGCCAAAAAAAGCCCAGTATCTAAGGCAGGCTGTAACCCGACTGACCCCATCACTGAATTAACGTAATTGCTTCCAATTAACTTGAACGAACGTGAAGGAGGGTCACATGGGGAATCCTCTTCTTAAACCAGATTAGCTGGCAACCTCGCAGCGTGACAAAGGCCAGCGAGTTACAGTACAGTAATCCTGGAGTGTGGTTGTTCCACCCAGGAGGATTCTAGAAGGGCAATTAGCAAATGAGGGTCTACTTTTGAAATACAGTAAAAGAAATAGTTAAATTAACCACAATGATAAGGTAGCATTTAGATGTGTATATACTGTATGTAAAGCGTGCATTTAGTAACACTTGCGTGTGAATTTAACATTGGCAACTTTGATGTGCAAGAATACTAAAAATGGAACTGAACTGGTCTGCACCTTGTCATGAACTGTTGAAATCGCAAGTGGCATTCGATCATTTTAACACCATAGTCTCTAGAAACAAAAAAGGAGGCACAGGGGAGAGAAGTGGACAGTTGGAGAGGGCAGATTTAGCTCATGATTTGCCCATTCAGATTTACTTATTTGTAGTTTACAACCCCAAACAGGCCAAAGGTGGGATTCCTTTGATTTTGGTTTAAAAGTCTGAACACACAATGGAAAGCTTGGATGCTCCCTATATAGCAAGATGGCTAGAAAAAAATTAAGAATAATAAAAAAAGAAAATAAGGTGCGTTTTGTCTGGTGGCTAAAATGACATTTTTCTAATTTTATGAGATTTGAGCTCACAAAGTCTGACCCAGACTTGAGTAAGTGGCAGAAAATGAACGAGTGATCTTAGAAAAGGAAACCAGACTGGTCTCACATTTTTAGCGTAATTCAGAAATGCACAACTTCAGGTTATATGATTAAAGACAAATTCTGAATTTTTATCAATGGACAAACTAAAAATGTAACTGCTGTACCGAAAAAAATTACATTAAAAAAAAACCTACAGAAAGTCAAGTTAGTCAGCCAATCATTTAGGAACGTGCTTTGTCCTGAACAAGGATGAGGGGGGTCTTCTGGAGCCTATTCCAGCTAACATGGGGCGCATTATAGGAACAAAACCCTGGACTGGGCACCACTCCATCTAAAGGGGCACACACGCCAATTTAGAAACACCAGTTCTCCTAACCGGCAAGTCTATGGACTGTGGGAGGAAACCCACGTAGACATGGCAGGTAGGGTTAGAAATTAGAATAAATATTCCTAACATAAAATAGAACAATTTGCTGTATAGTTACATATTTACCTGAAGGCTCGATGTTTTAATATTCTTGAGTTTCCAAATCTTATTGAAGTTTCACTTGCAAATCCTAGAAAGAGAATACAGAAATAACTTTATTAAACAGTAATTAATTCATACCTACAGTATTACCATAAACTCAGTGGTATTACAGTTTTACTACTAAATTTTAAAAATTAGAGGAACAAAGATGTTTGGCACTGCTAATGTCGGCAAAACTATTTCAGGACAATAATGTTGGGATTTTACAAAACAAAGAAGATGACATTGACAAACATAAGATGAGCAATCCACCATTGAGTATCCCATACTGAACCCGCAGTCCAGGAGAACTGGGGATAGACAGTCACCCTGGAGCTCTGGGCACAAGTCCGAGGCCATTCATGGAAAGAACGCAGTCCATCATAGGGCACGCTAGGTGGTTCTTTGTTTTGTGGGATGGGTCTCTCCCCTCAGACCCCTGTGACCCTGTAGTTAAGATATAGCGGGTTGGATAATGGATGGACGGGTCTCTTCACTAAGAGGGGCTACCTTTTCCAGCCAAAACCAATCCCATGATTAAACACAAGTCTAAAGAAGATTACAATGTGGAAAAGCTTAAGAATCACCCTGAGTGGGCACTGAGGTAGTCAGTTAATTACAAGGTTCAATTCCTCAGTTTTAAAGATTTTAGGCTGATGATCATTTCATTAGCACATACTGCAGTTTTTAGAATTTTCTGGTAATAATTCTATTAGCACAGGCATTAAAAAAAAGTTAAACTTATTACCAACATACTTTATTAGGGATAAGTCAAAGGAGCAGAGCTGGCGAGTGGCACAGGCAAATCAGTGCGAGTCAGCACATACGTGCACTAATACAGAAATGTCGGTATTACAGATTACTAAACTAAGGCCACAATATTACTTTTAGCATCCGAAGCACTGGCAGGTGAAGCAACAGGTTTACTGTATTAACCAGGGCTGTGGAGTCGGAGACAATTTTGGGTACCTGGAGTCGGAGTCGGCAAAAAGTTAACCGACTCCTACTAAATTTACTTGGGAATTAAAATATTTACAGATGCACTGCCGATTTTTCGGCCGTTCAACGAGTCATCACGCGTCAAAATCATCCGGTGTGTTCTCAGCTCCGTCGGCTCCCCTTCGCTATGCGCTAGTGAAGGGGGCCTAAGGAGCCGAGAACCTGAATCTCGGTCTCCAGCAGAGGCTCGTTCTGCTGATCAGCCGGCCGGTGAGTGACACAATGCACTAAAACTTCCGGCTGGCTGACAGAGGAGACGACCACTGCAGCAGGCAGAGGCATCACATTACTTTGGATGGGGGCGGCGGTCGAGATTTTCGTCAAGCTGGATCTGCCCGTCCATGTGGACACCCGCAATCTGCGGCCGCCAATCAATTGTGTTTGTCTTTAATCTGGCATTATAGTAGTGTGTTGGCTTCCTAGCCAGTTGTTCTGTGGTGAAATGACATGTATGTTACCTTCCTTTCCTTCAATGGATGTAGAAAATATATTAGCATAGTATATACATACAGAGGAGTCGGAAGATTTAGAAACTGAGGAGTCGGAGCATTTATCTACCGACTCCACAGCCCTGGTATTAACAAGTTGGAAGGGAGTGCAGATGAATGTGTTATTGCAGTCACAGTGCAACACCACAGCTGCGTAAGTACATACAGTACTCAAATCACAGCGGCAATATCAATTGTTGAAAGACACACCCAGCCGGACTATAAAAATGTCAAGTTCCCCCTAAAACTTTCCCCACTTCCACCACTGGTCTGAGCAGTTCAATCTGATCTCGGTAGGTACAGAATCTGGAGGATCCTCTAAAGCCGATGTCGCATTACGTGACGTCTAGTCAGAGGGGATGTCAAACTCGATGACTGCAGCTGCTGCCCTTGTTGCTGCAGGTGGTCAGTCTACGAGACTAGAAATCACAAGGTGTGTCAAATTACAGGACTGCATGAGGACTTGCTGGCACAAACAAACACTTACTTTGGAAATGTGAATCGCCTCTTCCCCCCCAAACCCGACAGCGCCTACTCCCATAAACTCTGTGCACAGGTATGGGGAGTTCTGAAATCTCTCGATCCTTTTTTGCCTCCATTCTGTCATTGGAGTGTCCAGAATATTTTAGTATAGGAACCTAATCAAGGACTTTGTTAAATGGTGCGACTCAAACCACCTACAACTGAACACCAGCAAAACCAAGGAGCTGGTGGTGGATTTTAGGAGACCCAGCCAGGCCCCTCATGGACCCCATGATCATCAGAGGTGACTGTGTGCAGAGGGTACAGACCTATAAATTCCTGGGAGTGCAGCTGGATGATAAATTGAACTGGACTGCCAATACTGATACTCCGACTATAACTTCCTTAGAAGGCAGGCATCCTTCAACATCTGCAATAAGATGTTCCATCAGACGGTTATGGCGAGTGCCCTCTTCTACGCGGTGGTGTGCTGGGGAGGCAGCATAAAGAAGAGGGACGCCTCAAGCCTGGACAAACTGGTGAGGAAGGCAGGCTCTATTATAGGCACAAAGCTGGACAGTTTGACATCCGTGGCAGAGCGACGGGCGCTGAGCAGACTCCTGTCAGTCATGGAGAATCCACTGCATCCACTGAACAGGATCATCTCCAGACAGAGGAGCAGCTTCAGTGACAGACTGCTGTCACCGTCCTGCTCCACTGACAGACTGAGGAGACCCCACACTAAGTGACTCTTCAATTCCACCCGTGGGGGTAAACGTTAACATTATACAAAGTTTCTGTCTGTTTAACCTGCATTTTTTATCACTCTTTAATTTAATATTTTATATCAGTATGCTGCTGCTGGAGTATGTGAATTACCCCTTGGGATTAATAAAGTATCTATCTGGTCACTAATTAAGGGTTAGAATGAAAACCTGCAGCCACTGGGGCCCTCCAGGCTTGGAGTTGGAGACCCCTGATCTAAACATGTGACATTTGATCACATACTTGTTAACAGTCAGCTAGTTGTGGCAGATTGTTATTGTGCAAAATCATGCAGTGGGACCAAAATCCAAACCAAAATCGAAGATCATGTCTAGTTTCATAGCATTTGGTTTATAACAGGGGGTTAGGGCTAACCAGGTGGTACGACAAGAGTTTGAGCTTAGAAAAAATAAAAAATAAAGGTTTGGGAATACCTATTCTATCATATGACATTTCTAGGTTCATAAATCAAATTTTTTTATGTCTTGTATCTTGAGAATAAACAAAAAAGGGTTTGCAGTTTGAGATTGATCAATATTCTCTGCTCCGAGCAATGAGACATGAATTTACTTCGACAACTTCTTTGTTGACGATCTGGCCCCAGTCCACGTAATAGAGGTTATTCTCATGTGGATCATCATTAATGGGATATACGCTGGCGGCTTCAGGCTCCTTGGATTACCAGAGGAGATCTGGCTGGTTTGCAAACTCAAAATAAAACCATAGCGAAGGATTTAGAGAGAAACCGCACACGAAGACACCATGACAATGTGCAAATTAGCAGACTCAAATTATTTAAATAAAAAAATTAGGTGTTTAATATTACGGGATATCATTTAAAGAATAGCAATTCCTCAAGGAAAGGTTATAGAATAGCACTGACATGGAGAAATGCATTGTTTGGAGTTCTGCATGAATATTTTTCGTAATCATTAATAACTGAACACATTTTGAAGTTTGTCTTAATTTATGTGTCAGTAGAAGGCCCATACTATTCAGTGTGCCAAAAATCATGCAACAATAATGCAGCAGTTTTGTATTTCTTCTTCTAAAATATGCAGCACACCTGCTTACTACTATAACAGGGTCTCAAAATAGAAATTAAATTCCACACCTCCTGAATGACCATTGCTCTTCCAAAAAAAAAAAAAAAAGCCATTAAAGTCACATCTCCAGTAACCTACAAAATCCAAACAGCTCCGTAGAAGCCCCCAGAAATGGAAAAGATGACATGAAGTCACCTGATCGAGTGTACTGGTATAATCTGTACTGACAGTGTAATCTGATAGCTGAACATGGTAAGCACCATCAGACTGAATATCCCTCTAAGTAACATTTGATTTTATAGTAAGTCAAGTCAAGTCGGGGAGCATGCACTGGTATAGTGCATTGCCGCACCCACTACACATTAAAACCGCTCTGGATCCCGGTTGGCAACCCCCTTGGCAGACACGCTGTCCAGTCCTACCCTCTGGAAATGACCCTCTATCTACCGCAGCCAGGTGTTACGTGGGTGACCCCTTTGCCTTGTTCAGCCACTCGGGTCTCCAACAGTGAGGATCTTAGGAGCTGGATCACCCTCGGGAAACGCGCAACTCTGCCGCAGTGCCGTAACTGACGCTCCCTCACAATGCAGGTAATGTGCCTCATTCGGGACTCCATGAGCAATCGCTCATTCGACACAAAGTCAAACCAATGGTACCCAAGGATTTTCTGGAGAGGCACATTACCAAAAGGAGTCCAGTCTTGATCTCAGGTCACTGGATAGCATCCATGTCTGGCAACCATATAGCAAGACAGGAAGCACCAGGACTCTAAAGACTTGGACCTTCGTTATTTTGCAGAGATATCGGGAGCGCCACACACCCCTTTCCAGTGACCTCATGACCCCCCCTCCAATCAGTCCTACTGTCTTCATAGGAAGAGTCACCAGACACATGAATGTCACTGCCGAGGTAAGTAAACCTCTCGACGAGGTCGACACTCTCCCCACAGACACACTGCTGATGGCCGTGCCCAAGAGGTCATTCAAGGCCTGACTCTTTGGTTTTGGTCAGGACACTCGGACTCCTCGCTCATTCTCTCGAGCGCCCCGATCAGAGCCTCCATTGACTCACACAGCACTCGTCAGCAAAGTCAAGATCCGTGAATCTTTCACCAACAGATGCCCCACAGCCGCTGGACCCCACGACCTTGCCCAACACCAGCTTCACCATTGCTATCACCATCCTGCTCCATTGACAGACTCAGAAGATCGTTTCTCCCCAACACTATGCGACTCTTCAATTCCACCCCTTTGGTAAACGTTAACATTATACAAAGTTATTGTCTCTCTTACCTGCATTTTTAGCACTCTTTGATTTAATATTGTTCTTGATCAGTATGCTGCTGCTGCTGGAGTATGAAATTTCCCCTTGGGATTGATAAAAGTATCTATCTACTACTACTACTCTATCTAATACTTTCATATTGTGCATCATTTCCACAATTAGCACTTTTACCATTTTTGAGTTATTTGTATCATCATTTATAAAATGAACCCATTTTTCTACCACACTGCCCTGCTTTTTAGTTAACAGGTGTACCAACAACAGATTTTATACTTTTCTCCAGCACCCTAAAAAGCACCGTTTTGCTCCCGATACGGTTATATTTCACTCGAACTGGAAATCCTAGGTTTACCGTTTTATGTTAAAAACCTTTAAGCATTAATCGTAGCAAGCAAAGTTTGGCTTTCTTTCTCATT